>NW_025370242.1:0-5492 GCF_016433145.1 Gracilinanus agilis | reverse complement strand
ATCTCTGCCCTCCTTAATTTGTTAATATATGCACTCAAGGATATAAATTTCCCCCTGAGTACTGCCTTGGCTGCATACCACAGAATTTGGTAGGATGTCTCACCATTGCCATTCTCATCAATGAAATTGTTGATTGTTTCTATGATTTCTTCTTTGACAAATTGGTTTTGGAGAATCATATTATTTCATTTCCAATTAGTTTTTGATTTGCCTGTCCAGGTGCCCTTACTAATTATTATTTTTATTGCATTATGATCTGAGAAGGTTACATTTATTATTTCTGCTCTTTTGCATTTGTTTGCAGTGTTTCTATGCCCTATTACATGGTCAATCTTTGTGAATGTACCATGTGTAGCTGAAAAGAAGGTGTATTCCTTTTGGTCCCTATTCATTTTTCTCCACATATCTATTAAATCTAATTTTTCTAGGGCTTCATTCACCTCTCTTACCTCTTTCTTATTTATTTTTTGGTTTGATTTATCTAGATCTGAAAGAGGAATATTTACATCTCCCACTATTATGGTTTTACTATCTATTTCCTTCTTGAGCTCTGCCAGTTTCTCCTTTATGAATTTGGGTGCTCTGCCACTTGGTGCATATATATTGAGCAGTGTTATTTCCTCGTTGTTTATAATGCCTTTAATCAGGATGTAATGACCTTCCCTGTCTTTTTAAATCATATCTATTTTTACTTTGGCTTTGTCAGAAATCATAATAGCCACTCCTGCCTTCTTTTTCTCATTTGACGCCCAAAAGATTTTGCTCAAACCCTGACCCTTAAACTTGTGTGTGTCTACCCGCCTCATATGTGTTTCTTGTAGACAACATATGGTAGGATTTTGGTTTCTAATCCACTCTGCTATTTGCTTCCGTTTTATGAGCGAGTTCATCCCATTCACATTCAGAGTTATAATCATCAGTTGTGCATTTGCTGACATTTTCGTATCCTCCCCTATTCCTACCCCCTTTTTCTTATATTATTTCCTTTTAAACCAGTGGTTTGCTATTGAGCCGCTATCCCTTATCCCCTCCCTTGATTAACTTCCCTTTCTACCCCCTCCCTTATTTTCCCCCCTTTTTGTTTTTAAAGCCCTTATGAATTCCCTCCCCCTTCTTCTCCGCTCCCTTTTTTTGACCTCCCCACTCCCTTGCTCCCCTTGGTTTATCCCTTCTAACTTTCTCAGAAGGGTTAGATAAGAGTTTTTTGTCCCAATGGATAGTATAGCTACTCTTCCCTCTCTGGGTTGATTACACTGAGAGTAAGGTTTAAATATTACCTCTTAATGCTTTCTTCCTCTCCTTCTTATAATAGTATTTGTCCCCTCCCCTTCCCATGCCCTCTTTGTGTGTAATAGAATATCCTATTTTTCTTATTCACTCAAGTTTCTCTTGGTGTCCACTACTATTCACCCCCCTCTTTCCCATGCCCCATATCATCTTAGACCATTTAGTATTCCAACCTCTCCCTATGAATTATTCTTCTGATCACTATAATAGTGAATACTATAATATTGAATAGAGTTCACTACAGAGAATTATGCATAGCATTTCTCCACGTAGGAATACAGATAATTAGATCTCACTGAGGCCCTTAAAAAGGTAAATTTAAAAATTATAAGTTTTCTTTCTTTCCCTTCTGTTTCTTTTTTACCTTTTCATGTTTCTCTTGATTTTTGTTGTTGGATATCAAACTTTCCATTTAGTCCTGGTCTTTTCTGTGCAAATACTTGGAAATCTTCAATTTTGTTGAATGGCCATACTTTCCCCTAGAAGTATATAGTCAGTTTTGATGGGTAGTTGATCCGTGGTTGTAGGCCCAGTTCTCTTGCCTTTCTGAATATCATATTCCAAGCCTTGTGGTCTTTTAGCGTGGAGGCTGCCAGATCCTGTGTGATCCTGGTATTTTGGTGCTCCTTGATATTTGAATTGTCTCTTTCTGGCTTCTTGTAAAATTTTTTTCTTTTACTTGGAAGCTCTTGAATTTGGCTATTATATTACTGGGCATTTTCTTTTCTGGGTCTGGTGTAGAGGGTGATCTATGGATCCTTTCAATGTCTATATTGCCCTCTTGTTGTAGAATATCAGGGCAATTTTGGTGAATAATTTCTTTTAGTATGGAGTCCAAATTTCTATTAATTTCTGCTTTTTCAGGGAGACCAATGATTTTCAAATTGTCTCTTCTAGACTGGTTTTCTTGGTCTGTCACTTTCTCATTGCGATATTTCATGTTTCCTTCTATTTTTTCAGTCTTTTGACTTTGTTTTATTTGTTCTTGCTGTCTTGAGAGATCATTAGCTTCTAATTGCTGAATTCTAGACTTTAGGGACTGGTTTTCCTTTTCAATCTGGTCATTTCTGGTCTTCAGTTGTCTTGCCTCACTTTCCAATTGTGAAACTCTGCCTTTAAAACTGTTATTTTCTTGCCTGGTTGCCTTTTGAGCCATTTCCCATTTCTGTAGCCAAATCTTTTCCAACTTTCTTGTCATCTCAGATTTGAACTCTTCAAGAGCTCGTGACCAGTTTTCACTATTTTGGGAGGGTCCGGATGTGATTGCTTGTTTTTTCTCCTCTTCTGTTTGCTCAGTTGTCTGGATTTTCTCTGTATAAAAGTTGAGTGTTAAAGATTTCTTCTTCTTGTTGTTAATCTTTCTCTTTTGGCCTTCCTGATTCTGGGTTGCCATTGTTAGCCCAGCCCATTCTCAGCTTTATCCTCAAGCTCAGGGTCTGTCTGCACTCAGGGTCTGTCTGCACTCTTTCGGCTCCTGAGGTCTCAGGTCTGGTTGTTTTCAAGGTCAAGCCCCCTGGTGGACCCCCTTGCTTGATCCTGTGCTGGAGGTTCCTTTACAGGTCTCAGGGCTCTGCTTCCACAGTCTGCCCTGGTTCCCCACTCGGGGTTCCAGAGCCTTCGCTCACGCCTGTGTATGCCTCTGCCAGAGCCTGCATTCCGTTTCTGTGTTCAAAGTCCATGTGCGTTCTTTAGCCTTTTGGGGTCCTAAGTCTTGCTGCTCTCATGAACAGGCCCTGGAACTGCCAATGACTCAATGGGTGCCCCAAACTTGCTCTATTTCTTTTGAGCTGACTTTGGCACTGTAGGTGGTGTGTGTGTGTGGGAGGGGTTGCTCAGCCCGCGATTTAGTGAGAGCTGTTTCACCCCTTTATAGCATGGAAATGCCCCAATTCCTTGTACCTTCCACACTGCGCCCTGTTGTGGGGTCCCTCTTTTTGTCTGGATTTGTTTTTATGTCCCCTTGAGGAGTCCTGTATGTTTTGGTTAGGAAAGGTTAAGCGCTGCTTTTTCTCTGCCACCATCTTAACCGGGAAAAAACCTCAATCTTTTTTTTAACTATACAGGATTTACATATTTGCAAATTGAAAAAAAAAGATAGCATTGTTCCTGTAGAGGGGAAAATGGAGTAATCATAAAATGCAAAAAAAAAAAAAAAAAAAAAAAGACAACTTCACAACTAACTATTTCTTTTTTTTCTTCCAAGGAAAATTATCTTGGAACTGAAGCAGAACAGGGATGTGAAACCTTAGCTGAGAAGAGAGATAATAATAGACTAATTGGTTGTCCTTAATGACTTTGTTATGATTCATATTAACTTCTTAAGTTATGGGGGGGGTTGATCTATGTTACTATTGATCTTTAAAGGTTATGAAGAAGTATTTGTGACTGTGAAAAGGACAAAAGTCACATTTCTTATTTTACTAATGTTATTTTGTTTGTTTTTAATGAAAAAGAGTAGTGTCTCTAAGACATTGACCTGTAAATTTGAGGTCTCACCTATACTTAATAACTTTGCTAGTTTTCTGTTACCTCTAGATAAATAGAGTGAGGTACCTCTTTGGAAAGCTATTCCTATGAATTGGGCAGATTATTCAAATTTCCACAATTAGAAATTATAATTCTTTGTGAATGACCACTCCAAATTAAATAATCAATGAATTCTTTAAAATAAGTTTTTTCTTTGTTAATATAGCAGTAAATAAGAAGTGATTTCTGATTCATATTTATTAACAAAGTTGTTGAAAGCAAATTTGTAAAAAATAAAAATTCATATATTGAATATTAAAAATATGCCAACACTCACAATATATCAATAAATATTGACATTTAAAATATTTTAACAACATAGGCTGAAGTGTCTTTTTCTTTAACTCTTCTTACATAGAAAGGTGATTTATAGATCATTTTGGAGGTGAATTCCATGCTCATATTTTCACACAATGAATCAAGTATAGTTGGATGACCTGTGATAGTATCCAAAATTAGTATTGCTTTAAACACAATATTTCTATATTTGCAATATTTTTCAACAGTTGGGCTAAAATAACTTGAAACTAGTCTTCATATTGGTTTAGTTGGGGATAGCTAGGTGGCTCAGTGGATGGAGAGCCAGGCCTAGAGAAATGAGGTCTTATGTTTACATCTGACAAACACTTCTTAGTTCTGTGACCCTAGGCAAGCTGCTTATCCCTTTCCACTCTTTTGCCTTGGAATCAAAACAATATTGATTCTAAGATGGGAGAGAAAGGTTAAAAAGAAAAAAACAGCTTTAATCACCTACACTTTCTTATTTGACCACCAAAGAATTGTAAGCAGTTGATGATTATAGACTCTTCAAGAGGAGACAGAGAAGAAAATACTGGTTTTAATTTAAAATTTTCTTCTTCCTAATAAAAGTGTTTAATAATCATTAGACACATTTAGGTTGATTTTTTCTTTCTTAGAAATTTAACTTCTAGAGGACATCTCCTGTTTCATCCACATTAATAATCTTTTGATCACTATATCTACCTTTTTTGATTTTTTCCCAAAACTACTACATCCTCATCTGCTACTTCTCTAACTACTAGCTACTTCTCTCATAATTTTAACAGCATTCAATTAGACTTTATTTTTAAAATGATTGAACCGACCAACTCTTGTAGTAAAAGTTTCTTCACTAGGCTCTTTATTCCATTTTCCTTCTTGCCTTAAGTAAAATTGAATCATCTGTCAGAATGGCTGCTCTATTAGGAAGGGATAACCTGCATCCTATTGAAGGAAGGCAGTAAGTGGAGAGGGGTCCGGATCCCATCTCCTCCAAAAAAACCTCCACCTCATGCTCTGCCTACCAGTCAGTTCTAATGCTTCCTTCAATGAGAACAGATTCAGCATCTGAAAAGAAGTGACCTTCCCTTTGAATGCAGACCTTTCATCTTCCCTTGTGCCTGTACTCCAAGAGAAGATGAAGAGGAGAGTCAATTGGTAGTGGGAGTTTTTTATCCTGTTGGGCTATCTCCTACCTAATTTCAAGTCTCTTAAAGAAAAAAAAGAGAAATGAATATAGGTCTTAAATTTGATTGTGCTCCTTACATCTCAGGTGTCATGCTCTAATGACCTCTCTCCTGTCTCCTGACCTCCAGCATCCTCTGGGAAGAGGAATAGTTCCTTTGACTCAATACATACATATATATGTGTACACACACACACACACACACACACACACA
>NW_025370241.1:0-2677 GCF_016433145.1 Gracilinanus agilis | reverse complement strand
CTCTGGCTCTGTCTCTGTCTCTCTCTCTCTCTCTCTCTTTCTCTCTCTCTCTCTGTCTCTGTCTCTCTCTCTTTTTCTCTCTGTCTCTGTCTCTGTCTCTCTCTCTGTCTCTCTCTCTCTCTCTGTCTCTCTGTCTCTCTCTCTCTCACTCTATCTCTTTCTCTGTCTGTCTCTTCATTTTTCCTCTTTCTCTCTCTTCTTTTTCTTTTCTTTCTACTGTTTCATTGTCTCAGTTTATCTCTTTTTTCTTTTCTCCCTTTTTATCTCTCTTCTCCCCTATTTCTCTTCTTCCTCTGCTTCTTCCTTCTCGCTCTCTCTGTCTCTCTCTTTAACTATGTCTGTCTTTCTCTCTCTTTCCAGAAGAGCATAAACCACGAATCTGAGATGATCCACACCACCTCTCCCCTCCCAATGCTACCCCCTCATTCCCAGTTGTCTTTAAAATACAATTTTCCACAACATCAAAAACTAAAAAAAAGTGGAAAGGACTCTGAGAAATCATCGACCTTAAACTCCATCATTTGTATAAGAGTAACTGAACGGCAAAGGATTAATGTTCTTTACAAGATCACAAAGATGAGTTGTAGTTAAAGGAGACCTAGGACCCAGGACCCAGGTATCTCAACCCTGGTCTATCCCTATTCTCGACACCATTCTGCTTTGGCTTTTTAATTTTGTAAATTTAATTGTGTAAAGTATCAAATTTACCCAGAAGGCTATTCACTTCAGGCTCAAACATCCCCTAGGGCTCATTGCCACCCTTTCAGGCTGGGAAACAAGAGGCTCAAAGCCCTAATCATTTGGAGGACTGACTGCTCCAACGAGGATGTTCTGGGATTCTCCACGTTCTTATGCTTAAAGTCCTAATGTCCAAGCAATCTTTGGCCAAAACGCCAAGAACCCGGGCTGTCAGCTGTGTGGCACTTTCCTTCTCTGAGGCTGTTCATTGACCATCTATATAGCAGAGGAGGTTGGCAAGTCCTCAAGATGTGTTGGAGAGTCAGAATAGCTGAACGTAGGCTGTGGAGGCTGGAGCTGAGCGAAGGCTGCCCTTCCGTCACTACGGCAGGTCTCCTCTGTTGTGATCGAATGAGTTTCTCTCCTTGGTTGCTTTGACGTCTAGATTAGATGTTTTCTTGGTCATTCATCCCAGGGTTCATGACAATAATGGCCAGAGCTTTAGAGCTCATTTCTTCAAGGAACTCAGGAGACAGGGCTGAGTGGCAGAAATTTTGGGTCCTCCATTGCTATGGATACGAATGGGCTGTACAACGACCAAAGAAACCACCGTTTTCCGGGGAGGGACAATTGACTAGTGGTCACTGCTGAAATGTGGGGGTCTGCAAACAGACACACGCAGTCAGTCCATACATAGAAAGCCTTTAAGGACCTACGTTTAGCACAGATGGTCTGGAGGGAGGCCACACCCAAATATAGCCCACACCCCTAAAATGAGATCTCTTTGAAAGGAAAAATATAGAGGGAGACACTGAAAAATAATGACTGAGAGCATGATTACAGGCCACACTCAGTGTTTTTATAAGCCAGATTTGGTAGGAGTACGTGGTGGGGTGCAGAGTAGGGCCTGTGTTCAGACCAACGTCTGCGAGGTAGAGAACTAGACTCAAATGTCATGAGGACCTAGATTCAAATCCCACTCTGATGAATCCTGGCTGTGTGACCCTGGGCAAGTCATTTTATCTCTAAGTGCCACCAATCTCTCCTTCGTAGAACAAGGGTTTATCTATTTTGTAATCACGAATGTCCTTATTAGAAATTCCTCACACTAATGAAGTCAAGGTTTGGTCTAAACACATGGACAGACTAAGTGAGTAAATCAAAACCAAACAGATATCTACACCTAACGTATATGTATGTGGGCACAGAGATGCATATAAACATATACAATATATATATATATTTATCTATATTTTAATATTTATTTATATTTTAATTTAAAAAATACTAATCAACCAAAATAAAATCAGACGGAGGCTGAGATGTTGGGACATAAGTTTTCGTTCATATTTTAAAAGTCGGGCAGCCTCTCGATCAGTCCTACACTACTGCATGATGATCTGAATGAATTCAAAGTTAAGATCATGTTGGGGTGAGAGACCTCAGAAACCATCTAGTCTGAACCCCCCCATTTTTAGACTTTGGGGAATGAGGTCTAGGGATGCTAAGTTACTTGGTTAAAGTCCACTCTCATTGGAAACCTTGATTTTTTATCGAATTTTTTTTATAGAATCTTCAATTTGATAAGCCTTTATTTAGCACCTACTGTGTGCAGGGCATATTTCTCTGAAAGAATAAAGACATGGACAAATAAAAATGAATCTAAAGTGTGACCCTGGGCAAGTCACTTAACCCCCATTGCCTAGCCCTGTAACAAATAAAATTAATATAGAAGGATACATATAAAAGATATTAGGGTTTAAAAAATTTTTTAAAAGAATCTAAAACAAGACAAGTGATTTCAATAAGGGAAAAGTACTAGTGATTGAGAGGAGGGTATGGATGAAGGCAGGTCCCCTACAGCAGGCAGCAGAACCTGGCTTTAAAGGAATCTAGAGAGTCCAAGAGGCACAAGGGAAGAAAGAATGCCTTCCATACATATCCGTAGGCATGGAGGCGTCATAACTGGGCAATAGCCATTAAGACAGATTGACCAGAG
>NW_025370240.1:0-4798 GCF_016433145.1 Gracilinanus agilis | reverse complement strand
TTAGAACAGAGAATGTCAGAGCTGGGAGAGACCTTAGAACAGAGAATATCAGTGCTGGGAGGGAGCTTAGAACAGAGAATGTCAGAGCTGGGAGAGACCTTAGAACAGAGAATGTCAGAGCTTAGAACAGAGAATGTCAGAGCTCAGAGAGACCTTAGAACCCAGAATGTCAGAGCTGGGAGAGACCTTAGAACAGGGAATGTCAGAGCTCAGAGAGACCTTAGAACCCAGAATGTCAGAGCTGGGAGAGACCTTAGAACACGGAATGTCAGAGCTGNGAGAATGTCAGAGCTGGGAGAGACCTTAGAACAGAGAATGTCAGAGCTGGGAGAGACTTTAGAACAGGGAATGTCAGAGCTTAGAGGATCCTTAGAACCCAGAATGTCAGAACTGGAAAGGTTCTCGGGGTTCATCCAATCCCTACATCTATCAGATGAGGAAACTGAGGCTTAGGTGAAGTGACTTGCCGTGGGTCATAAATGTAGCTATAATTCAACCCCAGGGCTTCTGACTCCAAACTCACAACCCTTTTCACAACCCCAAAGGTTGCCATGAGGGAAATCCTCTATAAACTTCAGTGCTCCAGAAATGGAAATGACCATTCCAAGTTCTCACTGTTATCATCACGCAGCCCCATGGCGTTGCACAGAAACACACGGTCACGTTATGGAGAGAAGGGTTGGGGTACGTAAAAAGAATGCTGGCCTTGTTATTAGTAGACAAGTTCAGATCTGAGCTTGGTGCACACACGCTATAAACTGCATAACAACAGGCAAAGCACCCAGGATCTCTGTGCCTCAGTTTCCTCCTCCGTAGGGGGAAAGGGCTGCACGAGATGATTTCTAAAGTCTCTTCTAGGCTCCTTCAGGCCCTTTTGTGCCATGCAGAAACTCCATTATCACCCAGAGATAGGGGAACGCGAGAGAGTTCCTGGGCGCTGCCCCATGGGTTGGCCATCTCTGGATCTGAAGCATTTAAGGCTGGGCTCCAAACTCCTCCCTTTCCTTTAGCATCTCGTACCTCCTGGGATTAGGGCTGGGCCCAAGGCCAACTCTATAGGAAGCCCAGGGCGCTGCCGGACCTTGGGAAGGCCCAGACTCCACCCGCTTAGCGCCCGAGGTCCGGACAACGGGGAGGTGGCTGGCCACGGTGGGGGCCCCGGCTGGGGCCTCTTCTGGAGCTTCGGGAAGGAGCCCTCTGGCTCTCCCACGCACCTCCTAAGCTGGCCCATGGCACAGGCAGCTACACGCCCGGCTGGATTCCAGGCTCTCCTTTCCAGGCAGCAGGGCTGCCCCAGACCCCAAGCGGAGAGGCTCTGGCCAGTTATCCCCATGAGTCAGCCCAGGGCAGCTCCTCTCCTCTCTGGGAACGATCCAGGTCGGGTCCTCCTGGCTTGGCCTAATCATCCACAGGCTTGGCTTAGTTCTGAGTCCAATGGCCCAAGACCACCCCAAAGACCGAGGATGACCAATGCTCTCTCTCCAGCCAAAGACCGGAGGGAGGCGAGTGCCCACCGCCCTTCACATCATCGCTTTGTGCCAGGTCTGAGCATCTTCTTCCACAATGTGACCAATAGAGAAAGAGATTCTGTTGGATATCGAATATATAACCAATATCCAATTGTTTATTCTCTTATGGAGGGGAAAGAAGAGGAAAAAGGGAGGGAGAAAGAAAAAGGGAAGGAGAGGATCTAGAAGTCATGGCAGAAAACAAATGCCCCAAAGACGTTGGATTTTTTTAGTTTTTCATTCTCTAAACCTTTACCTTCTGTCTTGAAATTGGTACTAAATCTCGATTCCAAGACAGAAGAGAGGTAAGAGTTAGGTCACTGGAGTTAAGTGACTTGCCCAGGGTCACACCGCTAGGATGGGTCTGAGGCCAGCAAAAAAAATTAGTTTTTCACATGTAAGAGGGAAGAAATAAAACGTTACTGAAGGAAGAAAATATATCGGAGTGCACTTACAAAGTCCAGATGGATAAACCGAGGCAAGAGCCCAGTGGAAATGGTATTGGCATTGGAGCTTGGAAACCTCGGTTTGACGGCTAGACTGCAATCGCCTGGGTGAGATGCTTAATGAGTGTTTGTTGATTGATTGACTGATGGAGAGTTGACCTTGTATTGTTGCAGAACCAGTCCTGGTCTTGAAGTAAGAAACTTTGGATTTATAAAGATCTAGGCAGCGTGGCATAATAGTGAGAGTAGTGAATTTGGAGCCAAGTGTAGGTGCAAATCTTGGCTCGGCCACGTTCTGCCTTTGTGACCTTGGGCAAGTCACTTCTTTTGGGGCCTCAACTCCCTTTTCTAAAATATAAAGGGCCCGGTCGGGGCCCAATCAACCTATCGACAAGCACCTACTGAGTCCTTGCCACATGCCAGGCACTGGGCAAAGTCACCACAGAGCTGACATTCTAACGGGGGAGATGATGTGAAGACACATGAAGATAAATAATATTTATAAAATGAACACAAGGGAATTTGAGGAGGGAGAGCACAAACAGCTGGGAAGAAGCATGGAAGCGTTCTTCTAGAAGGTGGCTTTCAAGTTGAACCTTCTAGGAAAGCAGAGATTCCAGGAGGCAGGAGCTAAGAGAAGCGTGACTTCCAGGATCATCTCCAGCTCGAAATCTAGGTTTCTATGCTCCTAAATGGATGGCTAGGTGGAATAATGGATGGAGAGCTGGGCCTGAGTTCAAATCCAGATCCAGACGCTTATTGGCTGGGTAACCCTGGGCAAGTCACTTAACCCTGTTTGCCTCCGTTTCCTCATCCACAAAATGAGCTGGAGAAGGAAATGCCAAACCACTCCAGTACCTTTGCCAAGAAGATCTCAGACTCCTGAAGAGCCAGACATGATTGAAACAACTGAACAACAACTACCTGCTAGGCAGTTTGGTGGGGGGGGGGGGGGGGGGATGAGAGAGGCTTCCGTGGAGTTGTCTCATTGGGACTCTGGTTCTCTTTTAACATTTTCCCTCTCACTTAAGACTTAGCATTCCTTGGACAATATCTTAGGCTGATCTTTAGAACTCAGATTTTTTTTAAATCCTTACTTTGTCTTAGTAACAACTCTAAGACAAAAGGACAAGAGCTAGGCAAACAGAGGTAAGTGACTTTCCTAAGGTCTCACAGCTAGGAAGTGTCTGAGGCTAGATTTGAACCCAAATCCTCCTAAATCCAGACTGGTTCTCTATCTATTGAACCACCTAGCTGCCCAACCCAGTTCTAATAACACCTCCCTTCCAGAAGCCTTCACTGCCCTTCCCACACCCATTGCCTTTCCTAAGCAGGTAATAATCTTTCCTTCATCTGAATTCATAGCATTTTCTTTGTACTTCTCTTAAACACTTCTCATTCTCTCTTTTGTATTAATGTTATAATAGATTTAGAATCTGAAAGCCTGCATTGGAACCCCAAGGATATTAGCTGTGTGATCTTGGACAGTTTTCTGAGCCTCACTTTTCCTCATGTATGAAATGGGGATGATAATATCTGTACTACATCTCTTGGGATCATTAAAAAGAAAGCATTTTATAGATGAAAAAGTGTTAAGGTGATGTGAAGCTCTTACTGTGTCCATACATAACCCCCCTATTCTGCTATAAACTCCTAAGGGGCAGGAGCCTCTCTAATCTCTGTGCCTTTGAACTGTCTCCCCTCCACCAGCACCACCAGCAGCAGTAGCAGCAGGAATTCACTCTTCACCATTACCGCTTGGAATTTTTTGTTTCAATTCAGAAATCCACCCCATCATGAGACCTCTCCAGCTCTTCTAAGTGCCTGGTGTTTTCCTAATCACAATTACACATCTATGTAGTTTGTCTTGTTCCTGACATGTCCTGACTGTGTGACCTTGGAAAAGTCACTCAACTTCTCATTTTTCCCAGGAATACTCTAAAGCTAGAAACAGAAAAGCAGAAAATGATCTGCTTTAGTAGAGAAGTTCCCTACAGTGGTGAAATCAGATCCAACTTAAAAAAACACTTTGTAGATAAATAGGTAGATAGATAAATGATAGGTGAATAGATGGACAGAGAGACAGATGAATAGAGAGACAGATAGATAAATGATGGCTAGATAGATGAAGAGATGGAGTGAAAGATAGACAGATAAATAGATGGATGGGTGGTAGATAATTAGATGGATAGATAGATGAATAGACACAGACAGATAGGTGAATGGATAGAGAGATAGTTGAATAGAAAGATGATAGAGAGGCAGAAAAGAAAGAAAGAAAGAAAGAAAGAAAGAAAGAAAGAAAGAAAGAAAGAAAGAAAGAAAGAAAGAAAGAAAGAAAGAAGACGGATAGATAGATGAATAGATGGAGAGGCACGATAGACAGATGGATAGACAGACACAGACAGATAGATGGATGGATAGATAGACAGATAGGTAGACAGAGAGATTGTCTAGATGATAGATAGATAGATAGATAGATAGATAGATAGATAGATAGATGGATAGATGGATGGATAGATAGATGGATAGATAGATAGATAGATAGATAGATAGATAGATAGATAGATAGATAGATAGATAGATAGATGATAGAGGGATAGATAGAGGGATGGATGGATATTTGGATAGATAGATGGATGGATAGATGGATAGATAGACAGATATAGACAGAGATATATAAATACATAGATAGCTAGAGAGAAAGGCAGGCAGGCAGGCAGGCAGACAGACTAGAGATGGATAAAGAAATAGATGGATGCAACTAACAACAATATGGAAATAGGTCCTAAACAAGGACACATGTTACAACCAGTGGAAATGTGTGTCGGCCATGGGGGGGGG
>NW_025370239.1:0-6343 GCF_016433145.1 Gracilinanus agilis | reverse complement strand
AGGAAAGTAAAACCAAATGAAGACGCTGTGCTGGTTCCTTAATCAGACATACGTAGCAGGGAGAGATGTAATTATACTAGTCATTTGGCTACAGTAATTAAAACTTTAATTATCACTGTTTTCCACGCCCGTTGGCCATCCCAACCCATCTTGATCTGAGGAGTGCTCCTTTCCCAGCCTTGCCAGGCCCAGCCCCCATGAAAATAGAATTGAATGGCAAACCCAGGAACTCCCCTCTCCCCTGCCACTTTGTTTATTTTACCTATGAAGCGGTGTGGTGGTGGTGGTGGGGGAACCTGGATTCTGCCCCAGATTCTGTGGATGACCTTAGACAAGTCCTTTCCCTCCCTTGGGCCTCAGTTCCCGCTTGGGTAAGACCAGGGCTGGATGATCTGGTCCCAGAGCTCCCTTCCTCTCTAACGTACTGCTTGGTATCTGTGGGATTATTGTTTTTGATCCCCGGTGAATTTTGTTCCTTTTTTCCCCTTTCAAGTCCAGAGTCCCAGAGTGCTTCAGAAAATGCGCAGATTCCCTCCCACTGGCCCCTGGCACAGCTGGGAAGGCACAGAGGGAAAGCTTAGTGGTTGTTTTCAATGGCCAGAGTTGTTTCCAGCTGATAGGTGCTTCAGGAGAGGCCGCCTTCTGTCCCTGAAGGGAGGCCCGGCCTGCTGTGTCCTCGTGGCTTCTGGGGCAGCACTCCTCATCCTGCCTGATCCCCTCTCCCCCGTGGGGTGGCCATCAGCTTCCCTGTACCCAACACCCTTCCCTACTGGTATTTCTGTCCCATGGAGCCTGCGATTCTCCGCCCCCCCCACCCTCCCCTTCCTATACAGGTGTGAGGCGCTCAGGATTGGGCAACCCCTCCTGGAAATTGGCTTTTAAATTATCCAATTACTGCCAAGAGGAAGCTGCTAATTGCTTTTCCTGCATCAAATTGCTCCTCAGCCTTCTAAGAAATTTTTAAAAAAAGGCTCTTGAACCAGGAATGGAGAAACTTGTTGGTGGGAAGATGGGAACCAGTGAGAGTCATCCAAATCAGAGGTTGTCACCCAAGAAAAGAATCTTGAAGCTGTGGAAAGAGCTAGGACAGGGGTTGCCCCTTTCTGCCTTGGGCAGGTCAGACCCTTAGCTTCTGTGGGGCTTACAGGCCCAGTCCCTAGAGAGCTGGGCCTGGAGTCAGGAAGATTCGAGGTCCAGTGTGCCTTCAGGCACTTAGTAGTGACCCTAGACAAATCACTTCACTGTTGCTTGCCTCCCTTTCTTCAACTATAAAAAAAAAAAGCAGAAGAAAAAGCCCCCTTCAGCCCAGCCAGGCTATGCTGTTGGAATAGTGATTCCTCCACCCCGACTTGTGCAGAGAATGAGAAAAGGAAGTTCTGGTACCTCTTATCCAGGGCCGAGCTCCTGCTGTCCGGCTTTATTGGGCTTGTGGGGAGACTTCAGTTCCTGGGCCCCAGGCTTCAAAGGAAGATTGGCTTCCCTTTGCCAGTGTTATTTCTGCAAGTGCAGGCTTAGGAACAACACAGGAAAGGCTTTCCATCCTGTGGACAGTGCTTTATAGACCCATGTTCCACTCCTAGAATCCTGGACCGAGCATCAGAAATGTCGGGCTGACCCTGGGAAGCGTTCATCTCCTCCTCTATAAAATGTTCATGTGGGGTGGACTCAGTGCCGTCTGAGGTCCTTCCAGCTCTAAATCTGGGGCTTCTTTTTTAGGGAAACCTGCCTGGCTGCATGGGGCGGGGGGGGGGGTGTGGGGGGGGAAGGAGGCTGAATGGTTTCCCCACAGACACTTCTGACCTCTCTGGAAACACAGATTTTTCTAAAATCAAAGCCAATGGGAGAGGAATGACTGACTGAAGGATGCATCCTCAACCCTGAATGCAATGGCATGATCCCTCAGTGGTTCAGATCCTCCCTCGTCCAGGTGGTCTCCATTCTCTCCCTCCTCTTCTATAGGAGCGTTTGTCCTCTATACCCTCCTGCCATCCTCTCCCTATGTGGTCTGGTGTTACTGACCAGCATCCCCTTTCTGCCCTCCACTAGCCTGGGAGCTCCTGGAAGGGAGTCCTGGATTCTGCCCCACATTCTCTGGGTGACCCTGTTCCTCTTTGCACTCCCAGGGCAGCCTCAAGCCTGGGGCGTCACGCACAGACTCGAGACTGATGGAGAGTCGGGGGCTTGGCTCAGTGAGAGATCTCTGAGTTCTGCCTTCCTCCAGTCTCATTTTGGTGAGGGCCCTTCTGGAGCTCCAAACGTGTTGTGTTCCAAGCCCCAAGGCTCTCTTCTGGAAGGCAGATGTTCTGCATGGAAGGTTCACGTGGGGGTGTCAGCGTGATGGGACTTGAAGGATGAATGGACACCTGGCAAGCTAGTCCTGTCCAAAAGGTAGAATGGGTTGTTTGAAGAGGAGGTAGTGAGTTCCCCATCATCAGCAGGCTTCAAGCAGGGGCTGGATGACACCATTAGGGATGTTGTAGAAGGGATTTTGGGTCAGACTCCTCTGAGATTCCCTTTGATTTGACTTTTAGGTTGATTTTGGGCCAGCTTGGACATTCTCTGCTCTAAAGGCCCATCCAGCTTGGACATTCTTGGTTCTAAGATCCCTTTGAACTTGGGCATTCTCTGCTGTAAGGACCTTCCAGCTGGACATTCTTTGTTGTCAGGGCCTTTCCCTGCAATCTGCTGGAGTCTAAGGTTTCTCCCAACCCCAGTGTGCTGTGATTCTTGGATGGAATGCTTCTCTCCGCCAAGTGAATAGGGGGGATATGAAAGGATGGAGCTAAGAGGAAAACAAATGCCTCGTTTTTAAGCCAAGACTGTCTCAAGCAACTGTGGGACTAGATTTAAAAACAACAACAAGAAGTTTTATAATATTGTCTTTTGTTTTTACGCCAGGCATTTCTCCTTACTCATGCTCTCCGTGGAGCCCTTGCTTACTCAAATGCAGAGCATTTAAAGAAAGCCCCTGCCTGTGTGGCTGCCTGCGTAGACCCTGGACAGGCCCCTTGGGGCCATTTCCTCCAGCCTCCTCATTGGCAGATGAGGGGACTCAAGCCCAGGGTGTCCCAGGTGTAAGTAGCCAGATCCCCGGCTCCCAGGTTGTTCTTCTCCTGCCTGTCATCAACACGCGGTGAAGTCATACCTACTCCCACTGGCGAGCTTTGTTTGTGTCTTGTATCCCATTGACTTGGGTGTGAATGTGATTCTTCTGTGCCATCCCTGGGTCTGCCCCGAGTATTTAGTCAGCACTCCCTGGCATCGGGTACTGAGGATGGAGGTGCCAGAGACAACCATGAAACTGGCCCTGCGCTCAGGAGCTTCCATTCTAGTGGAGGGATGAGTCTAAGGGAACAGTGTGGGATGGAGACATGAGGCTTTAAGACCTGCCATGATCTGAGTCAGAGATAGCTAATAATGGGGGCTGAGCCACATCCATGGAGATGTTCTACAGTGCACAGAGCCCTGGGCCTGAGGTCAGGAACATCCCCGTTCAGATGGGACCTCAGACGCTTACTAGATGTACGACTCTGGGCAAGTCCCTTAACCTCTGTTTGCCTCGGTGTCCCCACCTATAAAATGGGGATGACAAGAGCACCTGCCCTGCCTCTCAGAGTTGTTTGTGAGATGATGTTTGTAAAGCACTTAGCACAGTGCCTGACACCTAGGAAACATTTATGAATGTTATGTTATTATTATTATTTTTAAAAACACATTTATTATTTAGACCATTCTTTTGCAGAAAAAAATGGAGCTCTAAATTCTCCTCCTCCTTCTGCCTCTCCTCCACCCAATTGAGAAGCCAAGGAATGTGACATCAGTTTAATATGTGAAATAATGCAAAACATTTCCATATTAACTGTGTTGCCCCTCCCCCAAAAAGGGCAAGAAAAATAAAGCGAGAAAAAAGTGCCCCAAACAAGCTCCAACTTCATTAATTCTCTCTTGGGAAGCGGATGGCATTTTTCATTCATGTGGAATTTTTTGACTTCTTTGTAGAGACTCTAACCCAGAACTTCTAGGCCTCTCCTCTTTTTACCTTCCTCAGCTTATTTTCCCACACTACAGGTTTATTTGGTAAAGGGACAGAAATGCTCTGGCTGTTGGAAGCCGTCCTTCAGTAAGTGTTGCTTGAGCTCTCCCACCTATTAAGGCAACTGGCAGGAATTTTCCTTGATGTGAACAATGGCCTTTCTGAGATCATGCCTGAGTGTTGTGTGTGCACCTGCCGTGGGGAGGGGGTGCCCTGGTACCCATCCTGTGGGCTCCTCACCCTGTGGGGTTTAGAGAAAGGCCCCTGGGGCGCCCTCATTCCTCAGAGCCGGAGGCCAGGCCTCAGAGACGTGGCCAGGAGCCTGCCCCACTGTGACAGGCCAGCAGGGAGGGACTCTTTGTCTCTGCCTCTCCCTCTCCCTCCTTTTCCTCTCTCTCTGTCTCTGTCTTGCTCTTTCGCTCTGTTTCTCTCTCTGTCTCTGTCTCTGTCTCTGTCTCTGTCTCTGTCTCTGTCTCTNTCTCTGTCTCTGTCTCTGTCTCTGTCTCTGTCTCTGTCTCTGTCTCTGTCTCTGTCTGTCTCTCCCTCCCTCTCTCTCTGTCTCTCTTTTTGTGTGTGTTTCTCTGTCTTTGTCTCGTCTCTCTCTGTTTCTGTTTGTCACCCTTTCAGTCTCTGTCTCTGTCCCTCTGTCCCTCTCTCTGTCTCCCTCCCTCTCTCACTCTGTCTGTCTGTCTGTCTCTTTCGGAGGCCTCCCCCTCTCCTGAGTTCCCAGCATGGCCATGCCAGTCCGGGCTTCCTCAGAGACGCACACAGGCCCCCTCTGGAAGGCCTGCCTGCCGTCTCCCCGGAAATGCAGCTGCTTCTGCTGGAGGATGTGACAGTCCTTGGATCAGGAGCTCGGTAACACCCAGCCCACTCTTCTCGAGGAAAACAGAACTCTTGAACTCGCTTCCCTCGTGGTGGGTAAATACAGGAGACAGTTGTTGCACAGCCGGCTGTTTGAAATGTCACCTTGTTGTGTGGGAGTAGCCCAGGCGAGCGCTCGCTTCTCTGCCGCCTTTGGCTGCGCGCAGGGACTTTCTCCTCCTCAGGCACGCACCGTGCCCGGCCCGGGATGCCCGGCCCAGGATGCCCGGGGAAGAGAGGCCCTGCAGAGAAGCGCTGCCCCCGACCTCGTCCTGCACAGATGGGCCGGGAGGCTCTCTAAAATAGCTGCTTCTTCCTCCGCCAGGAGCGGCTACATCTCCAGGGAGGACTTACTCCTAGACCAGGGCGGCAGGAAAAGCACCCGGCCTGCGACCCTTGCCACTTACTGGGACGGGAGCCCAGGCCCACCGCGGATCCTTGGCCTTCTCCTTTCTTCTCTTCCTCTCCTTCGTCCCCTACCTCCTTTTTAAAAGCAGTGACTTTGGAAGCACAGGATCTGAGTTCAAATTCTGTGTAGACTTGCTGTGGGAGAGTCACTTAATAATAGTAGCTGGCATTTATAGAAGGAACGCTTACTAGAGGCCAGCCACTGTGCTCTTCTCTAGTCAGTCCTCACAACAATCCTGGGAGGGAGGTGCCATTATTATCCTCATTTTACAGATGGGGCAACTGAGGGAAGCAGAGGTTAAGCAACTTGCCCAGAGTCACACAGCTAGTAAGTATATGAGGCCATGTTTGAATTTGGGTCTTCCCCACCCCAGGTCCAATGCTCTGTCCACTGCACCACCTAGAACTCCCTAGACTGCCACCTGATCCTTTGTAAAGGGTATAGCACAAGACCTCCTGGGCTTTCTGGCTTTAGATCTGTGGTCCTATAATCCCTTTTTAGCAAAATTATCTTTAAAAAATTTAATTTCATATCTAATTTAAATTAAAAAGATGATTTTGCAGAATTATCTTTAAAGAGTAACAAAACCAAATTAACCGTATTCTTGTAACTAGTTAAAAATTTTGGAGGAATCTTTTACCTGCAGATAACAATGTATCCATTAGCACCTCCCTTTATGTTTCCTCCATTATCTTTGTCATTCCACCCAATCTTTGTGTTTGTATTTTCCTATTCTAGTTTTCTAACTACTAACTATTAGTTTAGAGCAGTATTGAGTTAGGAAATTGGGATGGATTTAGGGAGATGTGGATTCAAGCCCTGCCTCTCCTGTCTTCCTGATGTATGACCCTGGGCAAGTCATTCCACCTCTAAGTGTTCCCTGGAAGCTCTGTAAAATACTGAGTTACTGGCTATTTGTAGAATCTGCATATGTGGTCAAGGAGTGCTAGCTTTGGGACTAACTCACATCAATGAAATCCCAGTAGAATGATTTACTGACATTCTGGCTTGCCTCCCTCCCTCCCTCCCTCCCTCCC
>NW_025370238.1:383-4145 GCF_016433145.1 Gracilinanus agilis | reverse complement strand
ATATATATATATATATATATATATATATATATATATATGTTTCTGGGATATAGGTGCCTTTGTCTTAGGGTTAGCTAATAGCTAGACAGAGGGAGTAGGGATGCTTCCAGGTGCCACAGGACATGATTCTTAATCTTCAAGGCTGTTCTGTCTAGGAATCTTCAAGGCTGTTTCATCTAGGGGCCCTGGGGCTTTCAGCCAGGAGTTGTCCCTGGGACTGTGAGTCAGAGATAACTGCCCTGCTTGAGCCAGGCATGACATTATCCAAAAACCCCTTGCTTAATTGCCAAGTTTAGCTTTTTGGCTATAATATTCTTATAAGCTATAAGCTACAATATTTCTATAAGTTTTTTTGGCTATAACAATAGAAACTATTTCTATTCCTGGGATTTTCTCAACTGCTTCTCTTCCTGGATTCCTGTGGATTGTAACATTGACTAAAAGAATTTGGAGGGGCTATTTGACCTGTAACACCTGTTTTGGGGGGCTTTAGCCTGAGAATACAAGCTAAACAAGCTGTGAAGGTCAGAAATCTTTTTCCTCTCGCTGTCTACTTGCTAAATACTTTGAACTTATAAAAGCTAGCATAGATATAGTACAGATAGAAGAAAGGAAACCTCCATAAGCCTGTGAGCCCTGGGCTCAGCTCAAATTCTGGCAGACTGAAACCCTGATTCTGCGCTTAAGGTTTAGGGTAAGCCATAACTTCCCTCTATACTAATCCCTTCCCTTGAAGACTTGTTAATAAACCAACTTTAGTTAAAGTAAACGCAGTCAGATAATTGTTTGTAAGGGTGAAGGGAGACAGAAGAGAGAAGCCATTGGGTCCCCAAGGAGTCAGTTGGGGCGGCTCTGGGGGTTAGTTAATCAACACTCTTGGCTAACCTCAGAAATATAAACCCAGAGTTTTCCTTTTTGATTTACCTTTGTAAGAGAGTTTTCTTACACTATTAATTAGGGAAATGCAAATTAAAACAACCCTGATCTAAAAATTCACCTATCAGACTGGCTAATATGACAAAAAGAGGAAAATAATAAATATTGGAGAGGATGTGAAAAAACTGGAATACTAATACACTGTTAGTGGATCTACGAACTGATAAAAACCATTCTGGCAACCACTTTGAAACCATGTCCAAAGGGCCATTGAACTAGGGATACCCCATGACTCAGAAACATTACTAATAAAACTGTATCCCAAAGTGATCAAAGGTAGGGGAAAAGGACCTACTTGTATGAAGATATTTAATGCAGTTCTTTCTGTAATGACAAAGAACCAGAAACTTGAAGGGATACTCTTCATTTGGGGAATGGCTCAATAATTTGCATATGATTGTAATGAAATACTATTGCACCATAAGAAATAATGAACAAGATGGTCACAAAAAAGCCTGAAGAAACTTATATGAAGTGATGTAAAGTGAACTGAGTAGAATCAGGAGAATATGGTATATAGTAACAACAATAAAATGCAATGATAAATTGTGAATGGCTTAACTATTATTAGCAATGCAAAAATCCAGGAAAACTCCAAAGGATTCATAACAAAAAAGGCTACCCACTATTATAGAATCAAATGATAGTCTACAGATTCAGATTCATTCATGCATACTGAAGCACAACATTCTTTACTTTATTTCTTCCATAAATTTTTTTAATATAAACAATATATCTTCCTTTGCAACATGATGAACATGGAAATATGTATTATATGATAACACATGTAAAACCTATATCATATTACTTTGTCATCTTGGAGAGGAAGGAGGAGGAGGAGGGATAGATGGAGACAACATGGATCAAAAATATCAGAAAATGATTACTGAAAAGTATATCAACATATCATCAGGAAAAAATATTAAAATTTCAAAAATGGAATTTTTCCATTTTCACTCTAGTTGTTTAATATCTGGTCTCCTCCTTAATTCCATCTCTCTCCCTTCTCCTCATTCCCCTCTCTCCCATTTGCTATTTGTAAAGAGGAAGAAAAATGAGTTAAAGGAGGATAGATTAGACAGGAGATGGACTGAACATTGAGAAGTCATTTAAAGCAGGACCAAAGCTATAGTGACATAATAAAGAACATTTTCCCCTCTGTTAACAAATTTAGAGTATTTCAAACTTTAAAAAATTAGGCACACACTTCCGGGTTAAGATGGCGGCAGAGTAAGAAGCAGCTCTTAACCTCTCCTGACCAAAACACACAAAACTCCTCAAGGGGACATAAAAACAAGTCCAGACGAACAGAGGAACCCCACAACAGGGCACAGCGTGGAAGGTACGTGGAATCGAGACATTTCCAGGCTATAAAGGGCTCTCACTAAATCGCGGGCTGAGCAACCGCCCCACCCCCACCCCCTCCACACTCATCTATAGCTCCGAACCCAGCTAAAAAGAAATAGGGCAAGTTTGGGGCACCCATCGAGTCATCAGCAGCTCCGGGACCTGTTCCTGAGAGCAGCAAGACTTAGGACCCCATTAAGTCAAAAAACCCACACGAAATCTGAGCGCGTGGGAGCAGGACGCTGGGCGCAGAGTGCAGGCTGAGCAGAGGCTTGGGTGGAGGCAGACACAGCCAGGAAATAAAGCCTAAGTGGGGAACCAGTGCAGACGGGTATACGACTGTGGAAGCAGCGCCCTGAGACTTGTAAAGAAACCTCCCGCAGAGGATCAAGCAAGAGGGCCCACCAGCAAGAGGGGGCTTGACCTTGGAAAAAACCAGAACTCAGACCTCAGGAGCCAATAGATCTTGAACAGACACTGAGCGAGAGGATAAATCTGAGAAGCTGCTGGGCTAATGATGGCTACTCAGCATCAGGAAGTTCAGAAGAGAAAGAATAATAATAACAAGAAAAAGAAGTCTTTAACACTCGACAGCTTTTACACAGAGAAAATCCAGACAACCTAGCAAACAGAGAAGGAGAACAAACAAGCATCCGGACCCTCCTCAAATAAGGAAAATTCCTCACAAGCTATGGAAGAGTTCAAAACTGAGATTCTGAGGAAAATGGAAGAGATCTGGCAAGAAAATAACAGTTTAAAAGGTAGAATCTTGCAATTGGAAAGTGAGGCTCAGAAATCAAATGAACTGATAAGTAAATTGAACACCAGAAATGACAAGATTGAAAAGGAAAACCAAAAGATTATAGCCGATAACCAGACCCTAAAGGCTAGAATCGAGCAATTAGAAGCTAATGATCTCTCAAGACAACAAGAACAAATAAAACAAAGTCAAAAGACTGAAAAAATAGAAGGAAATATGAAATATCTCAATGAGAGAGTGACAGACCAAGAAAACCGATCTAGAAGAGAAAATTTGAGAATAATTGGGCTTCCAGAAAAACCAGAAATTAATAGAAACCTGGACTCCGTACTAAAAGAAATTATTCAGCAAAATTGCCCTGAAGTCCTACAACAAGAGGGCAATATAGACATCTAAAGGATTCATAGAACACCCACTACATTCGACCCAGAGAAGAAATCAGTTAGAAATATTATTGCCAAATTCAAAAGCTTTCAAGCAAAAGAAAAAATCTTACAAGAAGCCAGAAAGAGACAATTCAAATATCAAGGAGCACCAATCAGGATCACACAGGATCTGGCAGCCTCCACGCTAAAAGACCGTAAGGCTTGGAATACAATATTCAGAAAGGCAAGAGAGCTGGACCTGCAACCACGGATCAACTACCCATCAAAATTGACTATATATTTCCAAGGGAAAGTATGGGCATTCAACAAAATTGAAGAATTCCAGGTATTTGC
>NW_025370238.1:0-294 GCF_016433145.1 Gracilinanus agilis | reverse complement strand
TATTTGCACAGAAAAGACCAGGGCTAAATGGAAAGTGTGATATCGAACCACAAAAATCGAGAGAAACCTGAAAAGGTAAATAAGTTACAGAGGGAAAAGAAAGAAAACTTATAATTTTTAAATTTGCCTTTTTAAGGGCCTCAGTGAGATCTAATTATCTGTATTCCTATGTAGAGAAATGTTATGTTTAATTCTCTGTAGTGAACTCTATTCACTATTATAATATTCACTATTATAGTAATCAGAAGAATAATTTACAGGGTGAGGGTGGAACACTAAATAATCTAAGATGGC
>NW_025370237.1:0-1620 GCF_016433145.1 Gracilinanus agilis | reverse complement strand
ATCACATTCTATTTACTGTGCCAGCTTGCTGAACTACTTCTGGATCCCCATTGCTTCATGTCTATCACCCCTATCTTCTTAATTCTTTCTTTCTATCTCTTTTCTTTCAAGTTTTAAAATTATGCTTTGTCTTTCTGTAGAATCAGTAGAACAATAATGGTCACCATTTACAAAGCTCTTTACATATATTATTTCATTTGATTCAAGTCACTGAGAGGAACATTGAACAGAATGAGTTCAAGAACAGAAACTTCAGAAGATTTGTATGAACTGATGCAGAGTGGGGAGAGTAGAATCAAGAGGGTAATTCATACAATAATGACAGTGTTCTAAAGGCAAACACCTTTGAAAGATTTCAGACCTCTGATAAATGCAATGACCAACCAGGATGGCAGAAGACCCATGATGAAATAACTTGGTCACTTCCTACAAAAAGCTACACACATCCTATGAAATCAGCTGTCTCACTTCAGAAACAGGATGGTCTCAGGGTATAGTTTGCAGCAGATTTTTTTGATCATGGGAATTGGATTTCCTTGTTTGTCCATACTTCTAATAAGGATTTTCTTTTTCTTTAGTAGGATGGGTGAGAAGAGGGACAGAAAATAGATTTTGGTTAATTAGAAAAAATTAAGTTTTAAAAAAGGTCATTTAGACCACAGGTTTCAAATACATACCCTACAACACTCTCAGGTACAGTCTGAACCAGGTGAAAACCTAATTGGGAAATAGTTATCAAAAGAAAATACAGTAACACACAGATAATATAAAAACTAAATTAAAATGTGACCTTTAGGGATCCATATGTACATATTTAGGATGACAAAAAGTCATGCCTCCTCTAAAGTATATACAGTTGGAGTCTGATTTTCCCAGGGTTACGTTCCTACTTTACAATTCTACCTCTTCCCCCTGCTCTCCATTCAGAAAGTTCCCAGAGAGTCAGGGAAAGGAAGTTGGGATACCACTAATGTTTCTAACAATAAGGCTCCATGAAATGAAAGGAAACTAAGACCTGAGATGATCTCTCTATTATCCTGCTGCACAGTAGTGGGATTAGTGGGGTGTGGAGGGTCTGTCATCTCTACATAGGAGAGCCGGACCTGTGAATTATTATACTGTGGACCCAGACACTGGATGCTAAAGCCAATCTTCCCTTTACATGGATAAAAACCAGTTTCCATAGCAGCCATGCTTCCATGTGACATTTTAGGACACCCACAAAGAGGAAAAATACACGTGCAATGGTGAATCTCTGTGTGTGAAAGGAGACAAAGTTGAAATTCTCCTTTCCATCTCCAGAATTTCCCAGCAAAATGGGATGGAGGCCAGCCCCTTTGCATGACTGTAGCTTATACTCCAACCAAGACTAGAAACACCCTGTGGAGCCACTGCACTAAGTGAAATGGACTGAAGGAAAGACCACGGGAGAGAGTATGGGGCAGTCATTGAAGCTGCAGTCCTAAAAGTTGGGAGACAAAGAAGGTTGTATGTTGCTGGGAAAGAAGAGAACCACCAAATATCAACAACAATTATAATGATGACAATTCAAAGGCTTTTTGTACCCAACATATAAATAAGACTTTCTCCACAGAGAATCCTATTATATACAGAGCAAAA
>NW_025370236.1:1432-5281 GCF_016433145.1 Gracilinanus agilis | reverse complement strand
ATATTTATTTTATATTTTATAAATATATATGTTTTTATATATATAAATATATTTAAAACCCTTACCTTCTGGGTGTCAATACTGTGTATTGGCTCCAAGGCAGAAGAGTGGTAAGGGTAGGCAATGGGGTCAAGTAACTTGCCCAGAGTCACACAGCTGGGAAGTGTTTGAGGCCACATTTGAACCCAGGACCTCCTGTCTCTAGGCCTGGCTCTCCATCCACTGAGCTACCCAGCTGCCTCCTAATATTTTGTTTTTGTTTTAATCATCACATTGTACTATGGAGTCATTCTGAATTTGCCAGTGACTTGCATTCCCATCTATCTTTTTTCTTTTCATGTGGGCTATTTGGTTCCAGTTCGCCCATTGCTGCTCTAGTCAGTGCTGGCTCCATTTAACTACTTCCATTTTGTTAGAGACAAGCCCTCGGTTTAACCTACGATTAGCCAGGACCCTAAAGTTTTCTAACTGAAGAGGTTTTTTAGGGATCATTTCATCTGAAACTCTCATTAAAACAGATGGCCTATGAGCATTTTGAAAGGGAAGCAATGATCACCGGGAACTAGCATGACTTCATTAAGTGCTACAAATGACTATTCATTAAACATTACAGATAAGAAAATTGATTCTGTCATACAATGTATGAGCTGCAGCCTCCCTCCTTATGTCCCATCCGATAGGCATCATTCTTATATTTAATAAGCACGCTTATCTATGTCTTCATCTAACTCATCGGGGAAAAATAGTCGATAGAACCGGACAGATCTCTCTGGCTCGTCCCTAGAGAGTTAACGTAGATCCCTCCATCGAGGCCTCTTTGGAGACAGTCACTCTAAAGCTGGCTCGCCAATGTTTCTCCATCTTGTCCCCAAGGAAACGATGAGACATTTTGTTAGCTACCTTGCTGAAATTTAGATCTATGTATCTGTCATATTCTCTACTCTACCATTTTTATTACTTGTCAAAAAAAAAAAAAAGGAAGAAAGAAAGAAGTTTTCGTTTGGCATGACTGGTATTTAATGAAGCCATGCTGCTTTCTGTGATGGCTGCTTCCCTTTCCAAGAGTCAAAGGCCACCTGTTTAATACATTTTTCTAACATTTTCCCAGGGATTTGCCTCCATCTCATGGGTCTCTATTTTTCATAACCTACTTTCTTCTTCCTTTCAAAATTGGGAACATTTGCCCATTTTTAGTCCTTTGGTACGTTAGTCCTTCTTCATTATTCTTAAAATATCATGAATTCCTGTTTCGTGATGACATCTGGAATCCTTTCAGTGCCCGGGAGTATAATTTGCCCAGGTCAGGAAACTTGAATAAATTGAGAGCATCGAGGGTGCTTTCTCTTATGATCTCTTCTCTTAACTCTAGTTCCAATTCCCTCGTAACCATTTTTGTTCAATCCCGAGATCATCCTCCTTGGCAGAGAAGATAGAAACCAAGGAATAACTGTTATACCATCTACCGCCAAGCAGTAGGACTAGCCATTCCAGCCCCCCCCCCCCCCCCAGACCACTGCTTTAGAAAGAATTCCAATTAAAACACTTTCCAATTCTCATTCATCAGGGCGTTTGGATTTTTGAAGCCATCATTAGGTTGTTGGGGACCTTTCATTCCATTTTGGGCTTCTCCAATCTAAGCTCCTGGGGGAATGATTGGGCTTGGGAGTTGTGAACTTGGGAAAAACTAAAGCTGATCAGGTGTTCAGTCTCAGCCTGGTACCAATATGGTGATTCCCAAGAAGTGGCAATGGGAGTGGGGCATCAGAGCTCTGGTACATTTGGAAGGGGAAGGGAGGAAGAGAAAGGAAATAAACATTTATTAATGTGCCAGGCACTGTGCTAAATATTAAAAAAAATTTTTTTCCCTAATAAATATGATCCCATCTGATCCTCACAACAATTCTGGGAAGTAGGTGCTAGTATTATCCTCATTTTATAGCTACAGAAACTGAGGCAGAGGTTAAGCGACTTGCCCCGGTCATCCAGCTTGTAAATGTCTGAGTTGGGATTTAAATAAAGATCTTCCTTGACTCTATCCACTGCCTCTCACTGGTTCATGACTGAATTTTGGGCTTTGGTGAGGTATGGGACATCCAGTCCCCCCACCTCTGGGGATGCTCATAAAATGGTGACTCCTTTCCTCCATCCCTCCAAAACAAATCAAGACAAGGCCATAGGTTAAGTTGTGTTTATTTGTATTTATTTGTGAGAAAGGGAACAAAACTTACTAGATAGAGGGTAAGTGTAGAATAGGAAAGACATGTTCAAGTCTCTTTTGATGTACACTGGCCGTATGACCCTAGGCAAGTCATTTAACCTCTCAGTGACCAGGTCAACTCTCTAAAAGTCACAGAAAAGCTGGCAATCTGTCTGGGTGGAAGAAGTTTCCTCCTCAAGAGTTCCCTATACCAAAGCAAATAGACTAAATTGCTAAATGTGTTTCCTTAGCTGTGCCCTGTTGTAATACCTCAGGAGAATGTCAGATCCTTAAAGGCTTCTCTTTTTTTTTTTGTCTTACTATCCCAGTCTCTGACTTGTGTAGAAGCACTGAAGAAATTCATGGGGATTAAAATGTTTGTAGATTCTAGATGGAAAGCCAGGAAGTACGCATGCTACACTTGAGAAGAACTTCCATCAACAATGGTTGAAATAGTAATGAAAATGTTGATTCATTAAGTTGCTTCAGTCATTCAAAACAATTTATTTCTGTAGGAATCTCCCCTTTCTCTAGATCAGTGATTCCCAAAGTGAGTATTACTGCCTCCTGGTGGGTGCTGCAGCCATCCAGGATAGTGGTGATGGCCACAGGTGCATTTATCTTTCCTATTGTTATTAAAATTAAAAAAAATTAATTTCCAGGGGGCTAAGTAATATTTTTTCCGGAAAGGGGGCGGTAGGACCACTGCTCTAGATGAAAGGTGACAACAGGAGTAATTCTGAGAAAGATTCCATTTCTACCCTCTAGTCCTCATTGGCTCATTTCCCCTTTTGAGTCTTTCTTGTAGGAGATCCCTGAGTGGGTTGGCATTTCCTTCTCCAGCTCATTTGACAGATGAGTAAACTGAGGCCAGCAGGGTCACATGCCTTGCCCAAGGTGATATACCTAGTGAGGAGGTAAGGCTGGATTTGAATCAGCAAGATGAGGCTGACGGGATGACCCCACTCTATCCACTGGCTACCTTGGAGGAGCTTGGAATTTAGTGGGAGAGAAAATCCCCCTTTCCTTCCTGGTCGTAGGGCAGGCATGACGGGAGGCCAGCCTTAAACTGTCCCCAGTATGCCGTGGAACGTCGCTTTCTGTTCAAGGCCCATAAGGCCAAGGGGCGCAAATCCAGATGCCCTCCATCCAATGGTTCCTTTGACCTTCCAACACCGTCATTTCCGTGGAGAATGTCCGAGCTGGAGAGCGCCGGGTGCCCGTGGAATGGGCTCCAGAAATTAAATAAAAAAAGAAATAACTGGTTTTTTTTTTCTTTTTTCATCTGGAGCATGAACCGGGGCACCCACACCCCGACCCCCACGCCCATATCTGAGGGGACGCAGGCGTATTTCCTGAAAGGAAGGGCACGCAAAAAGTGCCGATAAACAAGGGCGAAAACCGGTTCCCATCCGTCCTTGCTCCGTATGGATTAAGAAATAAGATGAAACATTTGGAAACAATGCGGCATATGGTTATTGTTTGCGGCAAGGCAAGGACAGGGGAACCGTTGCTGGGCAATGTGGCCGGAGCAGGGCGGCTGTAATAGCTTCTTATGGAGTTGCACATTATTTAATAACCCTAAAAAATAGGATCGCGGCACGGAGCACAATCGCTGCGCCCCCCTCCCATCCCCCACCCTCCATCCCCCT
>NW_025370236.1:0-1365 GCF_016433145.1 Gracilinanus agilis | reverse complement strand
CTCCCATCCCCCACCCTCCATCCCCCTCCCCCAAACCTGCTCTGTGGCTTCGAGGCCTTCCTTCTGCCCGAATCGGTGTCGATGGTCCGCATGTGATACTCGTTAGCTCGGGAATCTGTTTCCAATTCAATTGTTTCAGATTGTATTTTGCCTGTGAGTCATTAGTCACCCCATGTTGACAAGGAGTTGTAAGGGTGCCATCTTTCCCTTTGTTTATATGCAACTGCAGCAAGGAAGATGATTTATTTATGTTTTAATTAAAATTTGTGGAGGGGCCGAGCCTCCCCCCCCCCCCCCCCCCCCCCGCGCCTTTTCTAATTTGTGGGCGCCGGGAAGAAAAGAAATCGATAAGCTGATACCATTTCGGTTTTTATAGTTACCTCCGGCATTTACAAATGGGGGGCTGCCATTCACCTGCGCTCTCCCGGGGAGCAGAGTGACGGGCCAGACATAAATCTTCCCCCCGAGGCAGAGAGGCTCCATATTTCAGAGTCACTTTCCTTCAGTTGCAGCCGGGAATAAGACGTTCCCCGCCCCCCTCCCACGGCGAGGCGCAAGGCTCAAATTAATAGCGAAGGTAAATGGCAACCTGCTAAGTTTTATAATACCGGACCCGATCGGCCACGAGCGCGCGGCGCGTGAATAATTCAAGCGCATTGATTTGGGTTCCTGACAGATCCCTCTCCACGCGGAAAATGGACCCCACAGCGTCTTTGCCGAGAGGAGCCCCCGAACGCCAAGTTTTTATGGGGACTGAATATATTCTACATCGCAGGCGCATAAATCTCCATAAAAATTGGGCCCGGCTAATGTATTTACTGGTGCACACGATTTAGGAACCGCTCTGTATCCGTCCAAATAAAGATAGATAAGGCAGGTGGGCACGCAGGAATAATGAGCAAATGTTGCGAGGGATATTAACATGACTGGGTGCGTTGCCCTGGCACGACTATTAGCCTAAATGGAAAAGAAATAATTAATTTCAAAGTGTTTGCGATGGTTATAATTGCTGTTTTTCAATGTCTTGGGGAAACGCACTGCATTTGCGATTTCTGGCAAACTGGTGTGATCCTTCACCCAACTGTCAGAGGTGGGGGTGGAGGCGGCTGAGGAGACGGGGGAGGATTGCTCAACCTTGTTAACCGCTTCTGTTGCCTGGGATAGACAGAAGGGGCATCTGGGATGGAGGAAAAGACCCTGAAAAAAGGAGCTCTTTGGAGTTTGTCCTCTTTCCCTCCGAAGACACATTCTCCAAAGTAATTTCACAGAAGCATACTCAGATCTTCCTTCCTTCCTTTCACCCTCCCTCCTTCCTTCCCTCCCTCCCTTCTTTCTTTCCTCTCTCCTTTCCTTCTTTCCCTCCCT
>NW_025370235.1:0-4860 GCF_016433145.1 Gracilinanus agilis | reverse complement strand
GGGATTCTCAGTTATTCAGAATCTAGCTATGTGGTTTAAACATTCTTTTGTCAAAATAGACTATCCATCTATCTTCATAGTATCAAGAGTTTTAAAGCCTACCTGTAGAAACTATTTTACAGATGATGATACTGGTTCAGAGAGATCTGATATATTAAAGTCCTGGTAGTCCTAAGCTGAAAATTTATGATTTGAATCAAGGTCCTCTGAATCCAAATCCATTCGTTTTTCATACTGCATGTTCCATGCTTCAGTGTTACTTATTTTAAATTACCTAGATTTCCTTTCTCCCTTAATTCTACTCTATTGCATCTCTTCTTTTTAATTTGGAAATACCCTTTATTGACTTTTTGAGAAAACGAATCCTTCTACCACCCTGCTTTTAGCTATATGACTCTGGACCTCAATTTCCTCATCATTTCTACAAGGTAATAATATCTAAAATTCTGACATGGAAGTTGTCATTCAGTGTTCTAGGATTCTAAATGGCCAGATCTCAGTGTAATGTAATACAACATATGTGTCTTCAGAATTTCATCCTTACTAAATAATTCTTAACTTCTGCCTGGCTTACTTTTATCTGACCTTTTCCAAGAACTCAGGATTGTTCAGATAGTCTTTCTGAATACTGAGGAACCCTTAATTTCAAAGGAGGCTGGACTCTTGTTTTACTCACACAATGTTTTCTCAGACTGATTTTGGTTCTTATTCCTTCCATTGTATGGAAGAAAATCCATTTATTTGTAGTGTACATAAATTTATTCACTCAAATGTGGTCCGAACCCTCCATACAGAGGCATATAGCTTGTTTAGCCATTGTTTCAGAGCTGTTAACATTTTATGAAAAAGCTTTTTTTGGTGGAAGAAATATGTTAATGTCAACATCCATCTGCTTTTTCCCCTTGATTTGATATCTAAGATGATTTCCTAAGCAACAACCTTTCTTGAAGCTTCATTTCATTGTTTTTCTTTGTTAGACATAATGAATCATACTCCTGAGCTACTTATCATAATAATTCAGTAATTCAGATATCTATGCTTTCATTTGTGGATATTCCCATCCAACCATATAATTTCCTCCATGTCTTAGTATATAGTCTTCATACTTGATGTAATTCCCTAAAAGTCATCCCTGATAAACAGGCTTCTGGTAATCAACAACCCTGATATTATCTAGTTGGTTCCTGGGTGGTATCCAGAGCCATTTTACCTTGTGTAGAATTCACTAAAACCTAGGAACCCAGTTTTGCTCCTGTCATTGATGAAGCAGTGAGAATGGAAGGAAATTAAAAAAGAAAGAAAATACTTAAATTTTTCCATTATTGTATACTTAGATAATAGAGGAAGGAGGACCTGCATTGTTATTTAATTACATTTTCAATATGACTGTATACTTTTGGTAAAATTCCTCAATTAACTAAATCAGAAGAAGTATTCTATGTTGAAGTTCCAGGTATATATATTAGGTAGAGACTTAGGTAATATAAATGACATTTACTGAGCTACTTTGCTTGGAAATTTTGACTTTAAAAACATTTTCATTGCTTAGCAACAGCTTTACTTCTTGTGAAAGTTTTCAAAGTTAACATAGGATATGTTGTAAAAGCCAGCAAGAGAAAGAAAATAGCAAAGTTTGATGTCAGCACCAGCTTAACAGACAAGTTATGTAATATGAAAAAAAAGGACTTCTCATCCCTAGAGTGAAGTGGGAACATATGTGAAAACTTCATAAGCCTTTTGAGACAAAAATTTTCATTTGGAAGTAGCTCTAAAACTTAAGAGAAATTTTCTGCCGACAACAAATAACCATCACTTTTTTTATGCTGATATTTTTATACTGACACTTGTGAAGAGCCGTAGGGGAGAAAAATCTTGTTCTTTTAAAGGCCAAAGGACCATAGACAAGGAAAAGAAGAAATTCCAGAACTGAATGGAATCTTGTAAGGAAAAGATATCACAGAAAAAAAAAACTGCCAACAGTAGCAGTTTAAAGAGACCTCTTTTTTTAATTTTATTTTTATTATCATGAAAAACATACTTCCATATTTGTTGTTGTTGTAAGAGCACACTCATAAAAAACAAAACCCCAAAATAAAACCATAAATACACTGGTGTGAAAGACGTCTCTAACAGTTCTTCTCTGGAGGTCTATAGCATTCCTTGCTATAAATCTTTCAGGATGGTCCCACATATTTGCATTGCTGAGAACAAACAAATTTTCATAGTTGAACATCATACAGTATTGCTGTTACCATGTACAATGTTCTTTTGGTTCTGTTTATTTTGCTCTGTATCATTTGGATCTTTCTAGCTTTTTCTGAAATCATCTTGTTTATCAGTTCTTATAGCACTATAGTATTCCATTATCAACATGGACCACAATTTGTTCAGCCATTTCCCAATTAATGAACATGCCCTCAATTTCCAATTCTTTGCCACTACAAAAAGAGCTGCTATAAATATTTTTTGTACAAGTGGGTCCTTTCCCGCTTTTTATTATCTCTTTGGGATTCAGAACTAGTACTGATATTATCGGATCAAAGTTTTATAGCCCCTTGGGCATAGTTCCAAATTGCCCTCCAGAATGGTTGGATCATTTCCCACCTCCACCAACCACTGTTCACTTCATATCTCTCAAAAGCTGAGTTATTTCAAATGCTAAATGAGGATAATGGTCACTCTACGTACTTCATTGATTTATTATGAAGAAAGAAGTTATAAACTGCAAAGTATTGTAAATAGTACCTCAATTTTGCCACATCTCCCCCAACATTTATCACTTTCCTTTACTGTCATATTGGCCAATCTGATAGGTATAATTTGCATTTCTCTAATCAAGAGCGACTTAGACCATTTTGTCATATAATTATTTATGGCTTTGATTTCTTCATCTGAAAATTGCTTGTTCACATCCTTTGACCATTTGTCAATAAGGAAATGGCTTATATTATTATAAATTTGACTTAGTTTAGGCCTCTATTGGAGAAATTTGGTATAAAATTTTCCCCCGAGTTTGTTGTTTATCTTCTTTTTTTTTTTAATCCTTACCTTCCATCTTGGAGTCAATACTGTGTATTGGCCACAAGGCAGAAGAGTGGTAAGGGCTAGGCAATGGGGGTCAAGTGACTTGCCCAGGGTCACACAGCTGGGAAGTGTCTGAGCCCAAATTTGAACCCAGGACCTCCCATCTCTAGGCCTGACTCTCATTCCACTGAGCTACCCAGCTGCCCCCTGTTGCTTATCTTCTAATTTCTAATCTTGGTTACCTAATTAGTTTGGTTTGGATAAAAGTTTTTTTTTATTTAATATACTCAAAATTATTCGTTTTACATCTTATAATGCTCTCTAGCTCTTGTTTGCTCATAAATTCTTACTGGTGGAATCCAAAATAACATGGTATGTTCTACCAGTTCTCAAAGAGAGTTTTTGACAGAAAATCCCTACTAAGATTCTAGCCTTTGCCCTGGTCCTATTCTTTTAAAGTCAAGTGTCATTAGACTGGTAAAAGTGATAGACCAAATACCAAATAATCATATTAACTCCTAAAATCAACCTAGTTTTTTCCATGACATTTTTAGCCATAAATGAAGTAATATCATTTATCTGACCACTTGAACTCACTTGTCAAACTCCTCAACAACTGTCTATAATCAGACAGAGAAAGTTCCTGACAGTGAGTCTTGAGACTTGGATTTAAGTCAAGGTTGGTCTGTTTTTTCTTAGTCATGGGATGCTTTATGAAGCTCACTGAACCTTTTTGAGACCTAATTGTCATAGCTGTAAAAATATAAAATAATAATTTTACCACCTACCTAACAGAGTTGCTCTGAAGTAAATGCTATATAAATATTAGCTTTCTTTCAGGCAGTTCTGCCACTAATTACATAAGTGACCTAGACAAATCACTTCACATCTCTCAAAGGTTGAGTTTCTTCATGTGCTAAATGAGCATAATACTTGCCCTCCCTATTTCATTGATTTATTATGAGGAAAGAATTTATAAACTGTGAAAGTATCGTAAAAATGGGAGTAATTATCCATCATTTGTCCTTTCACTTCCATTTTTTTAGGAGAAACAGGGACAAATTAACTGTAATGTGGCAGTTCTTTGCCAGCCAGATTTCCTAACCAACCTAGATTTCCTAACATGAAGTCAATAGAGACTTGTAGTATTTCTTTCATCTTATATGTGGCATGGAAATAACGGGAGCCTGAGAAGTATCTATGAAAGGAAGTAGAAATCTATGTGGAGGAGATAAATAAATTATGGTAACTGATTATAAGTAGAGGGGAATGGTTTAAAGGCTTGTTGTAACTAAAAATACTTCCATATATATATATATATGCATATATATATATATATATACACACACATATTACACAATATCAACCAATCATAATTTGTCACTTAGTAAACATTAAATGCCTATTAGGTGCAAAGACACTTTGCCAAGGGGAAAGAGAGAGAGAGACAGATATTTATGCCTCTTTGAGCATAAATATAGGTACATCTATGTACATTTAAAAGTTCCCAGGCTTTTTTAGAACTAGATTCCAAGCTACCTTCCAAGCTTCCTTTTCCTTCAAACAGCTATCTATACCTCCCCATCCCTTACTGCTTGGTCCTTAACCACAAGCACTTATCCTCCCAAAAGCATCTTGCCTTGGCTAATTGCCCTAATTTCTACCTTCCTAAGCATGACTCTGCCCAGATGTGAACTTCAGAGAAACAAAGACTGGGAATTAAAAAAATCAACTTTGAAATATAGTACTGCCTTGCTGTGTTAGAACAGGATCATGCTTTGTCTAATTTTTTTAAGTGAACTTTAGATAGAGAGAGAGAGAAGAGTGAAGAGAAGA
>NW_025370234.1:0-8173 GCF_016433145.1 Gracilinanus agilis | reverse complement strand
CTGAATTAAGCACTGGAGATAGAAATACAGATAAGATAGCCCTTGTCCTCAAGGGCCTTACATATTAAAACAATCCATAAAAGGGTTGGAAGATGGAGGAAGGAGGTTCAGTAGCACAGTTTAAAAATTGTCCTGGTTCCACCCAGAAAGCTCACCCTCTGGAGCCCAGGGTCCAAGGGGAACCATCTAAATTCAGTGGGAGGGAGATCAGGATTGCTAGAACGCAGATAACAGGAGGCTACAGAGCAGAATTTTCTGTAAGACAGGTATGATCTGTGAAAAGACTTGAGTAACTGAAAGTCTAAAATAATATCGTAATAAGGCAATTCAATCTATAAACCTACCTCTTGGTAGGGTCTAAGGGAGAGCACCAAACCTGCAGACTGCTTTTCCTTTCCAGAGGATATTGGTAAAGTTAAATGGCCTTTCTTATATCACCTTGGGAGGTAGAAAAAGGCACTGTCCTCTGTTGTTATTACTGAGATGTTAGGTGACTTGCCTAGGATCACATGAGTAGTTTTGTAAAGAGACTGTCCTTAAACCCAGGTCTTCCTGCCTCCAAGATTAGCCCTCTATCCACTGTGCCAAAGTACCTCCAGTCTTCTATTTGCCACTATAAAAACAGTAGCATAATAGTAAAGGAAATTTCCTCCAAGATTCATAGTAAATTCGAGATTGTAGTCAATTACTTATGAACATTCTCAACAATTAAGACCAGACGGAGGCACATAACCTAACCATCGGCTTGTAGTGGAGGACATCAGAGGTCCTGGGTTCATAAAGCAGCTCTACTCTTTATAATACTTTGGACAGAGAAGTCGTTTAACATCTCTTGATCTCAGTCACTTTATTTTTTATTTTTTTTATTTTTTTTTTTAAATTTTAAACCCTTAACTTCTGTGTATTGACTTATAGGTGGAAGATTGGTAAGGGTAGGCAACGGGGGTCAAGTGACTTGCCCAGGGTCACACAGCTGGGAAGTGTCTGAGGCCGGATTTGAACCTAGGAACTCCTGTCTCTAGGCCTGGCTCTCAATGCACTGAGCTACCCAGCTGCCCCGATCTCAGTCACTTTAGCTGTAAAATGAGTGAGTCTGATTAGATGATCTCTAAGACCTCTTCTAATTCTAATTTCCATGTTTCTATCCAAAGATTCCCTTAATTTTAGAAGTTAAAACAGAATGCTTACTGTGAAAAACTAACATTTGCAGTTTTGTCCCTTTCCTCAACCAAAGAGCCTGATACAGGACATTTTTAGTTGCTGGTCTGTTTATTTTTCTGCCCTATTTAGTCTTCATTAACATATATCCTTAATTAACATGATACATATATCCCCAAAGATTTCAGTGACAGGTTTGCTTTTATCAGTTCCTTATTCAAAAATCCTAAGTGGCCAGTTCCTTTCACCAAAAAGCTGTATTTTCTGTTTCATTCTAATATCCCACTTTTCCACCTGTCAAGTCTCACTCACCAAGGATTATTTACTCTGGATTAAAATGTTCTTTCAAAGAATGAACTTTGACTCACTCTTTCCAAAAGGCAGAGAAGCAAAAAATGTCTTAACATTTGCAAGCTATACTCACACAGAATTGGGAAGGTGCAGATCATTCATTTAAAAAGCTAAGATTATTAGCAGCTAGGTGACTCCGTGGATTGAGAGCCAGGTGTAGATACAGGAAGTCCTGGGTTCAAATTTGAGCTCAGACACTTCCTAGCTGTGTGACCCTGGGCAAGTCACTTAATCTTCATTACCCAGCCCTTACCACTTTTCTGCCTTGAAACAATACATAATATTGATCTAAGACAGAAAGTAAGGGTTTAAAAAATAAAATAAATAAAAATCTAAGCAAAATAGGATTGAATAAATATCCCAAAAGGAATACTGAAAGAAAAAAAAGTAACAAGTATTTATTAACCATCTACTATGTGCCAGATACTATGCTAAGCACTTTCATATATTATCCCATTTGATCCTTACCACCCTAAGAGGCAGGCACTTTTATTATCCCCATTTAGCACTTGAGGAAACTGAGGCAAATAGCTTTTAAATGACTTGCCCAGGCTCACACAACTAGTAAATAAATATCTTGAGCTAAGATGTGAGCTCAGTTCTTCCTGACTCCAGAGCTAAATCTACTGGGCCACCTAGCTGCCTCCAAGGCAAAGGCCTTTGGGTTTCAATTTAGGAACACTTTTTGTTTATGCCCCATCTAAGACTCAGTCCTTTGAGGACATCCTAGGTTGCTGAAAGCATCAGTCACTTGAGATACTTTAAATTTTTTTATCATTTAATTTTCTTCTTATTCTGAACTTGAATACTGAAGAAAATTCGAATTTACACATTAGAACAAAAGGAGACTTAGCATCTAATTGCACATTATAGGGTGAGCATTGTAATGCAAAAGATGTAAGAGAGGCTTTTGCTCTTGCAGGGGGCCAACTGAAAACTTCTGACAGTCAGAAGCCTTAAAATTCTGAGAGAAGTCAATTGGTCCCTGAGGCTTGAACAGAGTGGAAGGACAGAGCTCTCCTTTGACTTTCAAGTTTTGCTTTTGGCCTGTGCTTTGTCTCTGGACAATTTGTACCTAGCTAATTTCTCTGGACCTCTCCCTGACCTTCTCCATATTATTTCCCTGTTTCCCTGCCTGTTTTCCTGGGGCTCTGGGAGACAGGGTAGCTTTTGGGTATTTAGTGAATAGACTTTGTTGATTTAGTTTTCCCCAATAGGCAAGTAGGACATCCTTGAATTCAAACTATTCCTTTAGTATTCCCCCTACTTTAAAGCAGCCAAATATTCCCTGGCCGAGAGAGCAGGTTTTCTCTCAGTCTAACCCATTCCTGTGACCCTCCCCCATCTTGAGTTTCTCCTTAGCGGCTGTCAGAAACCCCAAACCCCTCTCTCCTTCCTTCTGACCAACCCTCAACATTAATAAATCCCTTTGTTACCTAAGCAAACCCTCTGGAGAATCATTGTGTTGAAGAATTAGGCAAGGGTTGAAGGGGAAGGGTTTATTCTCTTTATTTCCTGAGGGAAACTGGAGGCATCCATCTTGGGAGGAAGTAGTTGCCCAATGCTTCCTCCTGAATCCCTTCAGTTTCACTGACAGGGTGGAGTCTTGCAACTCCTCCTTTGAGGACTTAAGAAACTGACAAGAAAGCCCTCAAGTCAGATTTGTAAAAGTGAAATTTGGGAGATGTCATCTAAAAGTATATATATTTTCTATGGACACATGGAAATTATCAAACTACATTTCCCGTGGTCCAATGGGTTTCCGTTTCTGGTTCTTTGGGCGTGGGGACGCCTACATCTCCACGCAGAAAAGAGTTTAAATCTCCTGGGTTAGGGGGGAGTGGCCTCTTGGCCAGCAGACTCGGGAAAAATTTTTCATATTTATAGATTTCAATCATTTCTGACTGGCCTTATTCCCCTTATTCCTTGTGTCTGTAAAAGTATCTTTCCTGCCTGGAAGGATTCAGCCTATTTCCCCTCAGTATCCTCTGTCTCTAGTTTGGGAGTCTAGTCTGTGTTAGCTGCCTCTCCTGAACACCTTACCCTGTACCCTTACCATCCTAATACAGCCTTGTCCATTCCCCCCCTAAACTCAGCCTTCCCTTCCATTCCTCTCCTATCACCTCAATCACCTTTTACCCCTCCATCACTCAGCAAGGGAACCAGAGCACCCTCCAAATTTTAGTGTACCCCCATTTATCCATAACAGTGGCACTGAGAGAACAGAAAGAATCAAGGATGACACCAAGGCCAAAGATGCTAATTTTGTACCTGAAGCAAGAACACAAAATTGTGTGTAGCTGTTCTTTCCAAAGGCATGACATTTTTGGATTGGTCAATGTGTTTTTTATACATGTTTCTAATGCCCCTCAGTTTTATGCACCCCGAACAATGCCCCACTTGCCTCCCCTTTGGCACTCTCCTGACTTTAGGCATTGTCACATTCAGATATGCTGCAAAAGGGAGCTTCTCCTTGTGACATGTGTATGTCAGTGCACCAGATGTTGGCTCACGCTTCATCACATTAACACCATAACCATGAACTTCCTGTCTCTAGCTCAAGATGGAGACAGAACATGCAACTTTCCATACATCTGGAGTTAAGAAGAAACAGAGGTATCATATCATTACTAAGTTGAAGCAAACCAAAATGGGTTTCTACTTTTTATAATATTAACAATGGTCATTTTTCTTACTTGTTTGTGTTTTGAGGAACGTTATAAATTTTTGCTTTTTTGCAATGGTGAGAATTTTTGGTTTAATCATTTGCAATTTGGAAATTATCAAACACTACAAATCAGGGCTTGATTGAATGTTTTTTGGTTATCTAGGCTTAAGATGGTAATGGAGAAAAATGTCAATGATACAAACTAAACATAAAAGTGTGTACTGTCAACATTTTCCTCCAGAGCTGGTTGTTAAACATTTATTAGCATACTCTTGATCTTTTGTGACATTCATAATGCAAAATAAATAAAGGAACTGGGGTTTACTTGTGTTTGCTATCTTTTACTTATAGATAAATTCAAATTTAGTTCTGCTCATCTGACTTCAAATGATGACTTTAAAAGAATTGTAGTACATGTTACATTTTTCCAGAATGGTGAGGGAAAGAGCATTGCATCCAGAATCCAGGACTTAGTGAGACTTTAGCTTTTTTCCCTATCTAGGCCTCTAAAATAAGGAGCTTGGACTAAAATCTAGCCTTTAGATGATCAGATGATCGCTAAAGTCCCTTCCAGATCTCAGTCCTTACTTTGGAAAGTCACAGAACTTTAGAACTGAAAGGGATCTTTGGTCAATCTCAATGTTTCCTGTAACATTTCAACTATTTCTTCTAACTCAGGAGCTCTAAACCTTTTTTTTATTTTTTGTATTGTGAACAGCCTTGCGAACCTTATGCCACCCTTGGAAGAATTTTTTTTAATGCATAAAATGAAGTTATAAAGGAAAAAAATCATGTCAAAGTATTGTTCTAAAAATATTAAAAAGCAAATTCATGGACCCTATGTTAAGATTGCCTGCTCTCTACAGAGAACTTCTAAGTCTGCTGCTCCAGATCTAACCTTTTTTCCCCCATTCTAAACCCACATCTCTAATTGGATGATAATCTTCTATTTAATTATTCCAGAAATGCCTTAAACTTAATATATCCAAACCTGAATGTTACCTTTTACCAAAAACCTTAGTAGTCAAAACCTGAACATCAGGTCTGCTTATTCCTTCCACCATTACCTCCTCTGTAGTAACATAATGTTCACTCCATCTCATATCAACTTCTTCACTTGTATTCCAACGGTTACTGTAGGAATTCATCAGCACCCTTGGACTTTTATGATAGCCACTTCCTACTTCCACTCTCTCTCCCCTCTCTTCTATCCTTTCTACCATTGCCAGAGTCATCTTTAGTCTGCCTAGGTTTGAATTGGGCTTTATTTAAATCAGGGGTCAGCCAACTACAGAATGAGGGACAAATCTGGCTCAACGCCTGTTTTTGTACAGCCTAAAAGTTAATAATAATAAATGTAAAAAACCATTCTTAGCTCTCAGACAGTACAAAAACAGGCAGCTGGGGAGATTTGTCCTAAAGCTTCTAGTTTATGGAACCCTAGGTTAAATTAGGAGTAGAAATTCAAATTATTAAGAGAGATGAAGGGTTATTAGAGTAATTGGTAAAATAAAATATCTTTACAATTAAAAAGGAGAGGCAAAGGATATTCTAGGTGTATGGAATATCATGTCACTTTTTTGATAAAAAAAAATCTTCAAAGATACCCTATTGCCCATCAAGTTGAGGCTCCTTTTTAAAAAAAAATTTAAAAACCCTTACCTTCTGTCTTAGAATCAATGCTAAGTATTGGTTCCAAGGCAGAAGAGCAGCAAGGGCTAGGCAATGGGGGGTTAAAGTGACTTGCTCAGGATCACCCAACTGAGAAGTGTCTGGGGTTAGATTTGAACCCAGAACCTCCCTTCTCTAGATCTAGTTCTCTATCCACTGAGCCATCTAGCAGCTGACACTCCTTTATGTTTGTTTGATCCTTCATTAACTTCCCAACCTTAATCTTACACCACTTACTTCCATATACTCTATCCCCTAGCCAAAATGGATTCATCTTTCTCCTGAATATTCCCTGGAGTTTCCTTCTTCCAAGTTTGTACTCGTGCTGTTTTCTATATGGCTTGAATGTTCTCCTTCTCCCTCTTAACTTTTTGGATTTCTCATCATCTTTAAAAGCCCATTTCAAATGCCACCTCCTTCATGAAGGCTTCTCTGATTCCCTCTGGTGCTAAGACTATCACCCTCAAGTTTCACACTTTATTTTATGCCTTTTGCCTCTTTGTTTCATCCCTATTGCATAGTCCATTATATGTTTTCAAGTACGATGTCCAATATATAGCAGGTGCTCAATAAACATCTGTGGAATAGAATTGAACAAGATTGTAAAGAGACTTCTTGGTTCTTTGCCTTCTCTCCAGGGCCTTTTTCCCTATACTACATGTTTCTCCTCTTTGGGTAACATATCCAAACGCAGTCTTGAAACTCTTCCTTTGCTCCAACATATAAATAAAAAAAAAAAGGAAAACAAATTTTTTTCATGTTTCTTGTTTCATGTGTGTTCGTTTCATGTTTCTTAAAGTAACTGAATATGCTCTGAAATTCATGTAGGAATTCACAGTAAGACTATTTGATGTAAAAACAAGATCCAAATTTTTAAAAATATTCCTCAGACCTTCCCATTGCCTCTTAGAATAGACCAAGATGTGCAGGCCTTCTCCCTATTCTGCTTTGGTTGGCCTTTTAAAGTTGCTTTAAACTATTCAAAAATAAGTCTATCTTCACAAAATTATTGTTTTGCCAGCAATTCGTTCATACTTTTCTGTTCTCTTTTGCAGAGCCTTCTGGAAAGCCTCAGTATACCAAGTGCCGTTCACCTGAACTAGAGACATTTTCATGCTACTGGACCGATGATATTTACCATGGTGCAAAGAGTCCAATAAAGCTGTTGTACAAGAAAAGGTATGGGTTCCATTGCTGTTCATGTTCTTTCCCCACAGACCTGATAAGCCATAAGGTGCTTCCTTAATCACAGAAGGTGCTCTCGTTATACATATAGGGAAACTAAGGCACAGAAAATTTGTTTGTCAAGGGTCACAGAGTTAGTAGCTATCTGAGGATGATTTTGAACCCAAGACTTGCTGATTCCCAGCCCTGATCTCTATCCAATCAGTCACTAAGCATTCTGCTAATGCCTGGACTGTGCTAAGCACTAAGGATACAAAAAAAAAAAAAAAAAAAAAAAAAAAGGGAGGGGGGAGCAAAAGACAGTTCCTGTTCTCAAGGAGCTCACAGAGTTTTTAAATTTTGTTTTATTTTATTTTGTCTAAAATTCTTTACCTTCTGTCTTAGAATAGATACTAAGTATTGGTTCATAAGCAGAAGAGTAATAAGGCAATTGGGATTGAGTGACTTGTCCCATGTCACACAGCTAGGAAGTATCTGAGGCCAGATTTGAACCCAGGAATTCCCATCTTCTGAGCTTGGCTCTCAGTCTGCTGAGGCCACCTAATTGCCCCTGCATATGTCAAATTTAAGATGTCTAGTTTGAGATATCCAACAGGCATTTGGAGATCTGAATCTGGAGGTTAGGAGAAAGGTTAGAACTAGATAAGTAGATCTGAGAACCATCCACAGAGAGATGATCATTGAATTTATGGGAGCTGATGAAATCACCAAGTGGCATAATATAGAGGAGGAAGAGGAGCACGCAGAGGACAGAGCCCTGGGGGACAGACACCCACAGTTATGGGGGAGGGGGGTCTGGATGAACATCCAGCAGAGGAGATTGAGAAAGGAGCAGTCAGATGAATAGGAGGAGAACCAGGAGAGAGTGGTATCATATCATGGAAACCAATCAAGAAGAGAATATCTAGGGAAAGTAAGTGATTGTCAGGGTCAAAGCCTGCAGCCTGGTCAATAAGGCTGAACACCAAAAACAGGTCATCAGCTCTGGCAATTTATGGGGTGGTTTAGTAACTTTGGAGAGTTCCAGGCGAAGTCTGAAGCTTAAAGTGAAGAGACTTTAAAGAATGAAGATCAGAAGGAAAGGAAAGGAAAAAGCAGAGGAAAAAGGAAAGGAAAGGAAAGGAAAGGAAAGGAAAGGAA
>NW_025370233.1:0-1336 GCF_016433145.1 Gracilinanus agilis | reverse complement strand
GAGAGAGAGAGAGAGAGAGAGAGAGAGAGAGAGAGAGAGAGAGAGAGAGTCTAAACTCTCTCCTTACTTTTCCTGAATACATTTGTTAGGAGAGAACAAATATTGTTTGAATGGTCACCAGAAGGATGAACTAGATGTTTATAAGACTGGGGCATCTTAGTTTTTAGCTTCCATGGGAAGCTTATTATTGGTTGAGACTTGATCATGTCCCACATATTTTCCATAAAAACAAAACATCATTTTGGAACCCGAAGATTTAAATGTAGAGGAGCTCGGGAAATAGAAGAGTTCTAGCCCATCTTTTGGGAAAGAATGAAGAATTACTTGATGGGGAGAAGAGTATCTCAGCCTCTGGTGGAGTCTTCTTCCTTTCCGCCCCTATAATCTCAACCTCACCACCTCCCATCCAGCAGCATTCCCCTTTGACCTGTAAACTTTGAAGAGCTGAAAGATTGATTTTTTTCACTGTCCTGACCCTTTTCCCCACTGGCATCCTAGTCCCAGGAGTGTCAGTTTACACAATTTCTGCATCAAGAGGAAAAGCCAGAGTGGTGAGGAAGAACAAAGGAAAATTCATTGTTCTTCAAGAAGTTCAGTTCAGTTCTCTTTCACTAAAAATAAAAATAGAAAAACAGAAATGTACCATAGCTAAGAAGAGCATCTTGAAGGCTCCAGTAAAAGGACTCCCAAGAATTGTGAGCTACTCTTAGCCTTATGTTTTCTCTAAGCTGGATCACACATTCCCCTGGATTCCATATGGATGAGTCAGATAGTGTGTCCTAGACTGAAGACAGTTTTGATGAACCTTTAACAAGTTTGAGTGCCCAAAGGGAAAATTCAAGCTGTCCCTGAGCCCCCAAATTATTGGAGAGAGCTGAGGGAGAAAGTGTTTGCTTTGGGTGGCTGGACAGAGAGGTGAGTCATGAAAAAAAATGTCTTTCGATACTTGGAAGAGGGAGAATGGAACAACTCCCCAAGTGCCAGCTCTGCACCCATGCCAAGTCTTCACCAATGAGGACTTTAAGGGAACCATCTTGTAGCAACTATATCCCCAGAGCAAATAATTTCTCATTAGATCTGACTGACCAAATGATATTAATGAATAATCATGCATACCAATGGGAGCTCATGAACTAGAATGTTAAAAAGAGACCTCCCTAAAAACCCCCAAGACTATGTTTAAAATTCTGAAGAGGGATATAGTAGTCATGGCTGGGAAGCCATCCAGCCTGCTAGTAGAACTGGGGCTTGGGAGAGCAACTCTAGAGCCTGCAAGATTAAAATATGATAGATAGATAGATAGATAGATAGATAGATAGATAGATAGATAGATAGA
>NW_025370232.1:0-5175 GCF_016433145.1 Gracilinanus agilis | reverse complement strand
GGAAGGAAGGAAGAAAAGGAAAGAAAGGAGGGTTATTGAAGCATTTTTTTAACTTTCATAGAAGAATAAGGCTGAAAAAGAATCACAGCTAACATGAAAGCTCTAAAAGTCTTATGCTGAGTTTAATATATATGTTAAAAGAAAAAATATACATAATAGAGATTTACAATATCACATATAATCCTATTTTCTGCGTTACTCTCTTTCTCTCTCTCTGTCTCTCCCTGTATGTGGGTATGGGTGTGAGGTGCAGCTGGTGGCACAGTGGATAGAGTACCAGACCTGGAGTTTTTCTGAGTTCAAATCCAGCTTCAGACACTTACTAATTATGTGTCCCTGAGCAGGAGAAGGAAATGGCAAACCACTCCAGTGTCCTTGCCAAGAATATCCCAAAGAGGGTCATGACATGACTGAATAACAACAAATAAAAATATAAAATATATATATATACACATTATGTATATATAGATGTACGTCTAGATGGAAATGGTCCTTTTATTTGGCATTTGTTAATTCAGCATAGAAAACCTATGTCAATGTGGATAAAAGGAGGTCTAGCACTCTTTTCATTGTACCAGAAGTAGAGGATTCTGGTAGGGGACAATGAGGTTGGAGCCAGCAGCTGGGGTCTGATTGTAGGGGGTCTTGGATGCTGGGACAAAGAAGAGTTCACTTTATCTGACATTTTAAAGTCTCTTAGTCAAGTTTCCCAGGGCATGTAGAGAGGTCAGGAGACGGCCAGAGGGATCAGACTCCAGTTTCCAGAACTCATGGCTCAGGGTCTCTCTGGCTTCTGGGAAGGGTCCCACCTCTGCTCTCGGAGGCTCAGATGAGGTCTGACTTGACTTTTCTCACAGCATGTGTTCCCAGCCTCTGGCCGCCTTCCCCTGGGGAGGACATCCGTGGGGACAGTTCCTGTTTCCCTGCCTTTCCAGTCCCTTGCCTTCCTGAACCTGATACGATTGTTTCACTGGGCACAGTGTAAAGATGCCAGCAGGGAACGGAAACATCTCATGCCTCAGCAATTTTTTTTAAGGCAAAAAGAAAGGCTATTGAACTTGAGAGCTATGAACCTGGGGTCTTGTCTTCCTGATGTGGGAGAAGGAACATTGTGAGCCAGTTTCCAAACTGGGGAGCAAATTATTTGATTCCCATCCATCAGCTAGGCTGCAAAAATAGTACCAAATTAATCTTTGCATTTTAAAGCACAGAATTTATTGACTGCCTTCTTAGTTTATGAAATCAGACAGCTTTATTGTCATCCGTTGTCAACAAGCAATATTTTTTGACAACAAATCCAGTTGAACATTTATTAATCACCTACTGTATGCAGAAAGTATATTGGGCTGGGAGAGATGCATAGTTCAGAAAAGACATGGCTCCTGTTCTCCTGGGACTTGATATGTTATAGAAACTATTTTTAAAAACCCTTACCTTCTGTCTTAGAATTGATATTTGGTTCTGAGGTAGAAGAATGTTAAGGATTAGGCAATTGGGGTTAAGTGACTTGCTCAGGGTTACACAGCTAGGAAGTATCTGAGGCTAGATTTGAACCCAGCACCTTGGGATTCAGCTCTGGAGTTACTGTGCTACTTACCTGCCCCTATCTCATACACAACTAATCTGGATGCAAAATAATATGCAAAAAGCACATGAGTGGTACAAGCAAAGAAATATGTGAGGTCTGGGATGATGGCGGACATCAGAGAAAACTTGCTTGATGGACATGTGGTAACTTGGCAGCCAAGAAAAGTTAATACTCTCCTAGTAGTAAAAGAAACAGAGGGTACAGAATGAGGTACTCTGCCCTGATCAGGGTACTTATTTCTGGATATCACATTTTAACATCAAAGAGATCAAAGATTTTGAGATGGAAAGAAGCGAAGAGAACTTCTAGTTTCCATCCCTCATTTTATACTTAAACATTATTTTATTATTTCTGCTTTTTAAAAATCCATTTTTTTCTCTTCTACCTTCCCTTTCCCATCTTGGAAAATAATGAAAAAAACCAGAACTCTTGTAAAGAAGATGCAGAGTCAAGCAAAACATAGTCAAGCCAAACAAACTCCCATGTTGGTCATGTCTAAAACATTGTATCTTGCAACCATCACTTTTCTATCAGGAGGTAGGTAGTATGGTTCATCATATAACCCTCTCATTTTATAGATGAGGACACTGGAGAACTGCAGTGATTTTGTTGTTCATTTGTTTTCAGACATGTCTGACTCTTTGTGACACCATTTGGGGTTTTCTTGGCAAAGATACCGTAGTGGTTTGCCATTTCCTTTTCCATGCCATTTCCTGACCAAGCTCATCTAGCTCCAAGTAAGCAGAGGCAGGATTCAAATCCAGGCCCTCTGACTAAATTCAGTGCTTTCTACTTGACCTAATCCACATGAAATCCCAGTTAAATCCAGCACCATATGCAGGAATGCTGTGCCTGGAGTCAGGAAATCTAGCCCCAGACACTTAATATCTGTGTGACCCTGGGAAAGTCACTTAGCCATGTTTGCTCCAGTTTCCTCTTCTGTAAAATAAGCTGGAGAAGGAAATGGCAAACCACTAAAGTATTTCTGCCCAAATGGGCAAAGAAATGGGTGCAGAAAATCTCAAATGAGGTCGTGAAGAGTTGGCATGATTGAAACAACCAAACAAATACTTAGGAAAGACCCAGACAATCTCAAAACTTGATCAGAAGATGGGGACCAGCATGATGAGAGGACTGGCCCTGGTGTAAGAGGATTGGTTGAAGGAATTGGAGGTGTTTAGCTTAGAGAAGACATGATAACTGCTTTTATTCATTTGGAGGGTTATCCCTGGGGATGAGGGACTCTACTACTTGGTTCCAGAGGGAAGAGCTAAGAGCATTGTGTGTTGAATTTGCAAAGAAGCAGAGTTAGGCTGGAGCTAAGGGAAAGCTTTGTAACTGTGAGAGTTCTCCCTAACTGGAAGGGACAGATATAGGTAACAGTGTGTTTCCCATCGCTAATGTTTCCAAGTAGGGACTAAATGGCCACTTATTGGAGATGTCATAGAAGGAGTTCATGCTTGACTTTAGGTTGTACTTCATGACCTCAAAGTTTGCCCCAGTTTCCTCATTTCTAAAATGAGAAATGGCACATTGCTCCAGTATTTTTGCCAATAAAATCCCAAATGGGGTCATGAAGACATGGGATTGACTGAATCAACTAAACAACTACTTAGGGAAGGACCTAGGCAACCTCAAAACTAAATCAGAAGATGGCGACCAGTAGGATGAGTTTTTTTGATTGTGAGTTAAGCTTTAAAGAAAGGCATAATCCAAGGGGATACGGATAGCAAAGAACTTCCTAGGAATAGAAAGCAACATGAATAAAGGCACAGAGGTGGAAGGAGAATGTTTTCTTTGGATAGGCTGAAGGACAGAGGACATGGAAAGGAGTACAAGGAAATAAGACCTAAAAAATAGGGTGGTACCAGATTGTGGAGAATCTTGAACACCAGGCTGATAAGTCTGGACTTTATTGGTAGGCAATAATGTCAGTAAACATTTATTAGGCACCTCCTCTGCGCCAGGCACTATACTGAAACCATTGAATGTCTTTGAACGAAGGGTGACAAGATGAGATTTCTGCCCAAGGCTGTTAGATTTTTTCCTCATTGTATGAAGGATAAGGTGGATGAGGGAGAGAGTAGAAACAGGAAGACCTATTTGGAGGCTATTTTTAATGGTCTAGATGGGTGGTAGTGAAGGGCTTGTACTAGGGTGTTGTCAGTGGAACTGGGGAAAAGGGAATGAGTGTGAGAACTCTTGGCACAGTTGAGTTAATAGAATTTGGTCATTGGCTCAGAAACGAAAGGTGAGGGAAAGGAAAATGTCAAATATAACAACAAGGTTTGGAAGAGACTGGAGAAAAATTCAATTCAACAATTCTCATTTAGTCCACATAATAACCCTTTGAGGTAAGTGCTATGATTACTCTCATTCTAGGAAACCGAGGCAGACAGAGGTTTAGTGACTTGCCTGGGGTCACGCAGCTAGCAAGTAAGGGTCTGAGGCCAGATTTGAATTTAATTCTTCCAGATTTCAAACCATCATTTTATTGCATCAACCAGCTGCAGAAGAAAGGATAAGGTCTCAGATGAGCAGAGATTAAAATATTCTGGCTGGAAGAAAAGGCAGTTTGAACAAAGGCAGAGGGATTAAAATGCAGAAAAGGCTGTTGGGATTAAAGCAGAGAGCCACTAATGAGGAAATAGTGAGAGAAGAAGTTGAAGAAGTAAAAAAGGGGCAGGATCATGGAGGGTTAAGGAGTTTAAACTTTGTCCTTTGGGCAGGAAGGGATCATATTTTTTTGGAGGGGCCAGGAAGGATAACATGTGCAAAAGGATGTTTTAGGAAGATTAATCTGGCAGTAAAGTGTAGGATGGAATGAATTGCAGGAAGAAGAGACTGGAGACAGGAAAATCAGGTAGGAAATTATTGTGAAAAGTCAGTGATGAAGGACTAGACCAGATTGCCTTCTCCACAGTGAGCATGAAAAAGACAAGAGGGATATGAGAAATACTGTGAAGAAGAAATAGATAGGACAGGCTTTAGGCAAGTGTTCTAGAATAACACTTATATCACAGAGGCAAGATTAGATCTAAGAATCAGAAACTCCCCCTCCTGAATTCCCATTCTGGCTGGTAGAGTAGGGTCTCATTGCCTCCTGGGTTCATGTGTCCAAGTAGCTTTCTTGGTTGGATTGGCCATGCTTCTTTTTGAAACTAAGGCAAAGGCCATTAGCTTTGTTTCTAGGGAAGTTGATTCCCCATTCATTCATTTATCAGTCAAATATTTATTGAATCATTTCTATAAGAAAAACAGAATGGCAATATGGTATATACATTATTGTTAATATATTATTGTTAATATACATATACATATACATATACATATACATATATATATATATTGTTGTTGTTTTCAGTCATGTCTGACTCTTTGTGACCCCATGTGGGCTTTTCTTGACAAAGATACTGGAGTGGTTTGGCATGTCCTTCTCCAGCTTGTTTTACCAAAGTGGAACTGACAAGTTCCCTAACAAAGTTAAGTGACCTACCCAGGACCACACAGCTGTCTGAGGCTAAATTTGAACTCATGAAGCTGAGTCTTCCTAATTCCAAACTCAGTGAATTCACCTAGTGAATATT
>NW_025370231.1:0-1822 GCF_016433145.1 Gracilinanus agilis | reverse complement strand
AATATTAATATTATTATTATTATTATTATTTAGTTCTTTGGATCCCCAGTGCCAGGCAGATATTGTTGTTGTTTTTCAGTCATGCGTGACTCTTTTTCTCTTGACAAAGACGCCACAATCATTTCCGCTCCTTCTCCAGCTCATTTTTACAGATGAGGAAACGAAGGCAAAATTCTTGACTTACATGTCTGAGGTCTCATCGGACCTCGTGACGATGAGTCTCCCTGTGTCTAGGCCTGGCACGTTACCCACTGTGCCCCCTAGATGGCACGTCACAGGCTTGGCCCTCCGTCGTTGGGGAATATTTTCCGCCCGCTGTTGGCTTTCTCTGAGCCGCTGATGGAGAGCAGGGCCTGGACGGTGGGAAGGAGAGGGAGGCGGACCAAGTCTGGGCAGCGGCGGCTGCTGGAGGAGTTCGGGTGCCAGCCAGAGGGATCTCTTGCCAGGAAGGCGTTACGTGAGCTGGTTCCGGCCTTTGGGTGTCTCTCGGGCAGCTCGGTGACACGATCCGACGTCTCTGCGTGTCTTTGCTGCGGTGACTTCCAGGCGTCGCCCCTCCGCGGGGAGATGGGGCGGCCGGTGCCCTCCCGGGCGCTCCCTCCCCGCGTGCCCGCAGAAGGCGGTTCCCCGGACGGCCCTCTGGAGCAGGCGCCTCTTGAACGCCACTTGACGTTGGCAGCGGGGCCGGCGGCTCGGGAGAGCTCTACGACAGTCTCTCGAAGGCCTCCTTGAGAACCTGCTTGAGAAGTCGGCCATCCTTGGGAGATTAGCGCTTTGGCTCTCCAAGAGCCTGTCAGAAGTCAGTTCAGGGGAAAAACAAGGCCGGCATCTGGTTTCCAGGAGGGATTTGGGCGCTGCCTTCCATCCAGGCCTGGTTTGTTTGCATCGGCCCTTTAAGCAGAGGCCCCTCTCCCCCGTGACTGGACGGCTCTATTACCGGCCTTGCTCCGCTGGAAGGAGGAAGGAGGCGGCAGCCCTTTGCCTTCGCCGGGGCCTAGCGCCGTCCCTGGCACCGAGCGGGCCCTTCCCGAACGCCCGTGGATGGATCCTCTTTCCAAACCCCGAGTCGCTTTGGTGCCAGCCCGAAGACGCTGCGGCCTGCCTTGTCTTTTCTTTCCTCCTCTCTTTAAGTCTTTTTTTTTTTTTAAATTTAAAAAAAAAAGGCTTTTTCTTTGCTTTTTCTTTTTCTTTTTTTTTTCCAAGGGGGCTATTAGGGAAGAACTTTCAGCCAAATGAAAGGAGGGCACAGGAGAGGAACGTGCCCGTGGCAGAAAGATGCTCTTAGCACGCTTGAGGCATATCACAGAGATTGGTCCTGAGAGGTACATTTGCTCCTTTTCTGTTTTTGAAGGGTTTTCCCCCTCCATTCCATTTGGCTGTCTCTGAGGCCTGGGATTTATCCTGAATTGAAGCACTGACTGTTTTTGATCATTTGAATAGGTATCGCTGTTCAGAGGGGAATACGAGCCGGCGGAGAGATGTCTTAAAGCCAATTTGGAGGCCTCGTGGTTCAGAGCGATTTCTGAAGCGCTAATGCATTTCTGCTCCACATTCTCGCCCGGCTCTCAGCCTTCACCTCCTCTTTTTACCCCGTGCTTAGNACATCCCCATATCTGAAACTTCTCTTTCTTCTTAGTGGGTGCAGACTCTGGTCCCTGCTACTACCTTTGCTGGGAGAGGAAGCATTTAGTGGGGGCAGCTGGGTGGCTGAGTAAATTGAGAGCCAAGTCTAGAGATAGGAAGTCCTGGGTTCAAAACTGGCCATAAACCTTTCTTAGCTGTGTGACAAAAGGTAACTCTCTCTCTCTCTCTCTCTCTCTCT
>NW_025370230.1:0-4143 GCF_016433145.1 Gracilinanus agilis | reverse complement strand
CGCCTCCTCTCTCTCCCTTTCCCCCTTCTCCCTTCTTCCTTCTTTCTCCCTCCCTCCCTCCCTCCCTCCTTCTCTTTCTGTCTCTCTGTCTCTCTCTGTCTCTCTCCCTCTCCCCTTTTCTCTCCCTCTCCCCCTTTCTCTTTTCCTATTCACTACTATACCATCTATTGTGGTACTGAATTGATCATAGATTTTTCCATGGTTATATAAACATGTACACCCTCTGGCAACTTCTAAAAATCTGGAAGATTCTGATATTGGCCATATACTATATATGCTATTCAAATGCCACCCTATATCATCACTAGATGACCAGTTCATTGGCCAAAGAAACCTGTGTTGTTCTTTTTAAATAAGTTTTGTTGATATAATTGCCTTATTTTTAAATCATAGTCATTTTAAAAAAATATTCAGCTCCTTCTTCTGTAAATGATGAAGTGGACTAGATACTATATAAGTTCTCTTCTCATTGCAAATCTTTGCAATCCTGAGTAATTACAAATATTATCTAGTTTAAACCCCTCCCTCTCCTTATCTTTGACAAGACTACATGTTAAGCCACACAAATTGATTAAATATTTCCTATTTTGGGAAATTAAAAAAAAGGGTTTAACTGTCTTTTTTTTAGTAATACATCCCAATTTGAACAACACACTAATATGGCCAGAAGGCAAGCATGTTACATACGAAAGGGCAAATAATGAGTCTCAAAATGTCCAGGTTCTAGGCCTGCCTGATTTAGGCACCTACTTACTATGTAATTTAAGACCATTCATTTAACTTCTGCTTCAGAGCCCATACTTTTGCAAAGGGGATGATTCAGTTCAACTAAGATAAAATAAGCACCTTCAATGTGATGATCACTATGCTAGGTAGAAAGAGACATACAAAGTTTCAAAGAGATTAAGTCATTATCTTCATGGAATTTATGGCTTAGTAGAAGGATAATATACACAGAGATCTGATATTGCCCCAACTTCTGGAACAAAAAAGGAGCTAAGTGAATTGCCAAGGATCACACATTTATTATGCACCTGAGGCAGGGTTTGAAATCCAGGTCTCCCTGATTTTGAGCACAGAATTCCATCTTGTATTCCACACTGCTTCTTCTAGGCATATAAAAATGTGTACTAAAGACCTAATTAAAGAGGTGAAAAAAACATATGAGATATAATATTGAATATTGATTCATTTTTTTCTTTTTCTTTTTTTTTCCTCTGACTGCTTTTACTCAGGATATCTTGATTGTTGAACCTGTCTTCAAAGATATGTTGTATCATTAGTAACTCTTTTAATATAACTCCATTCCATTATCCTGGACACTGATTTGGCATAGGTCAACACATATGTGAAATTCATTTTAGAAATATAATTTAGTCAAGTGTCTTAAAGATATCCCTAAATAAATTAGTTTTATTTCTGATTGATGTGAACTTTAAATATCACTTCTTATTTGGAAATGGCTTCAACTTTCATGGTTCTCTTTTTTTTGTAGAAACTTTTATTATCTTTCTAAATTACTGTTCCTTCTATCTTGATTTGACCTTGAAAGCTGTGCCCTTACAAGTCCCACTTTGCTAAAAATTAGAGGTTATAGTCATCATGACTGTTGCAGAAACATCTTTTGACAAAATGGCACCTATCCAAATTCCACTTCCAAGAATGACTTTGAAATATAATAGAAAACCCATCTGCCCATGCCATATGTCTGAAAACACATTTGCAATTACATTGATCAGGATAAAATGATTGTGGAAATTAGAAAACGCATTACATTTTGGCTGCTCACACTGTGAATGAGAGAGAAAATATTCTTCCTATTAAATGATTAAGTGTACTTGTGTGTGAGAGAGAGCGGGCGAGAGAGAGCGCACATGTGTGTATGTGTACTTAGGGAGTCTGTGGATGATTTCCAAGTTCTTCTATTTAGTTATGACTTTTCATTGGTCTTATCAAGCCTGCGTCTCCAGCTTTTTCCTGGATGTTTCTTCTCTTACATATTGTATCACTCATGATCAGATAAAATTAGAATCTAAACCCAAACTTATCAACTCCATTCCTCATAGTGACTGGTCTTCATTTTCTTATTTTGGTCAATGAACCTACCATAAGTGCATTTGCCTTTCAGAAAAGTTTTATTTATTTTGTCTCATATTTTATATGTAGACTTGAATATATATATATATATACACATATATATAACCACATATACAGGATTTAAATTCAGATCTTCCCGGCTCCATGTTTCACACATTCTGCCCTGTCCTACATAGCTTCCCTCATCTAAAAGCTCATAGTTGAATTTCTTATCCTATACTTACTGGTTTCTCTTTCATTATCTGTTTCTTCTTCTCCTCCTCCTCCTCTCCTCCTTCTCCTTCTTCTTCTTTCTCCTTCTTCTTAACACTATATCCCCAGCACCTTGTACAAGGTCTGTATTATGTTACTTGCTTAAAATGTTTATTGAATTTCCTTCTCCAGTCACAAATAACTGAGCACTTTTTTGGTAACTTTCTCCAATCATCTCATTTGGCATTTGAAGAAACAGAGACCTGGGAATTCAATTTACTTGCCCCTATCATAGTCCTTAAATAGCATACCTGAGACTGAACCTCACGTCCTTTGACTTGAGAGTCAATAATCTTTCCATTCCACTATTTGATTTGAAGACTTATGTAGGACTGATTCTGTGGAAAATTCAGAACACCTGAAGGTAGGAAATTTGGCCAGTTAAATTCAGTCTAATGACGATCTGCTTATTCTTAAAATACTATACCCCTGTATTGCTGTAGCCTTGCTGTTAATAAAATTGTATGAATTTTATTTTATTTTATTTTTTATTATTTTTTAAACCCTTGTACTTCGGTGTATTGTCTCATAGGTGGAAGATNGACTTGCCCAGGGTCACACAGCTGGGAAGTGGCTGAGGCCGGGTTTGAACCTAGGACCTCCTGTCTCTAGGCCTGACTCTCACTCCACTGAGCTACCCACCTGCCCCTAAATTTTATTTAATAATTATTTTTCTTATAGCCTTTGATCCCAAAGACAATATAAGGTGATTAATTATGCAGGAATTTGATGAAATTAATTAGCTATAACCCAAAACATATCAGTTTAATGAAATCACTTAAATCCTGTTTCAGGCACTTAATTTGCTTTGTGACTCCTAGGAAGTCATAAGCTCTGTGCATCTCTGTTTCTTCATCTGTAAAATAGAAGAAATAATATCATCAACCTTTAGGAATTATTTTTAGGATTAAAGGAGATAGCATTTGTAAAGTTCAGAAAAAGTTATACTTATTATTATCACTATTAATTATTTAAGGAAGCCCTTTTACTAATGGAGTTTGGCACCTTTGTAACAAACCACCATTATACAGGGTTGTGTTGGGTCCTAAGAGTTTCATGGGAAGTAAAAGAGATCAAGAACGGATAATATTAAAAGTGGTATTTTAGGAGGAGGACATGCTACACTGTCTGAGTCTCCTAAAATGAAATTCCCTTGCCAAATTCAGTTTCTTCATGTCATTTCCCCATTTGCTAACCAATGAAGAAGGAATAGGAGAGAGTGAATGTGCACATCAATTGCTTCAATAGTGATAATGTGTATGTCTATCTCATCCCCATTGTAGAATTCGTTGTTAAAGTAACTGTGGGATTAGATCAGTTTTCTGTGAACATACTATCTTTCAGAGGCAGCCCTGGTTACACTTTCAAATACTGGCATTTTTTCTAACTTATCTCATGATGCTAAGGGTGTATTAAAGAGACATAATATATAAAAACATGTAAATTGTGTCTAATGGATGTAAATTATTTTACCTGATGTTATTAGTCCTGCCTTCTTTGGAAGGTGATTTTTGAGTATATATACCCGGAAACATAACTATTTGCTCTTTTTAGGATTGCTAAAGTTAGGAGAGATGACCCCACATGACCATTTCTTTTCCCAACTTCAACTATTATATTCTTAGTTCATTGGAATGCTTAATAAAATATTTTAAGTTTTCATATTTGGAAGGGAAATTAACTCCATTAGTCCAAACTTTAAATATATCTATATATATACATACATATACACACACATACATATATATATATACACACACACATACATACATACATACATACATATATATATAT
>NW_025370229.1:0-7345 GCF_016433145.1 Gracilinanus agilis | reverse complement strand
AAGAAAGGAAGAAAGAAAGAAGAAGAAAGAAAGAAAATAGAAGGAAGGGAGGGAGGGAAGGAGGGAGAAAAGGAAGGAGGGAGGCAGAGAGGAAGGGAGGAAAAGAAAGAGGCACAGGGACAGAGGAGAGGTAAGGAAAGAAAGAGAAAAAAGAAAAACCAACACACATTCTGGTCTTTCATAGAAACAAAAAATCACTGAATCTCAGAGTTGTCAAGGACACCCATCTAGTCAAATCCATACATGAACAAGAATCTTTTCTACAATATGCCAATCTAATTCTTGTTCCACATGATAACTAAATATTTGAAGATAGTTCTCATGTTTCTTTTTCTAGATCATCTCTTCTGCACGTATTGACTATCTCCATTTCTTTTAACCTATCTTCATATGCATGATCTTGAGGTCTATGATCTATGTGTGGAGGGAACACACATCTGTTCACTGAAGTAAAGGAGTAAATCCATTCCCTTCTGGGAAGGTTAATACAATAGCTAACACATTACCAGACACTACAATGGTCAGTATCTAAAAGACTATTGTCATGGATTGAGTCCTGGGCCATGAGACACTGGGCACAGGACAAAGACAGGATGAAGCATTTGTGACTGTAACCTAATATAAGCCCTGAAAATTTCTACTCTTGAACTAAAGGTTTAGAGTCTTTATTGCAACCCAACACCATAAAACTATTATCTATATGGCATGTAGAATACAATTTTCTAGCATACACAATATGTAGGTTTAGAAAAAGTAATATTCAAAGAGTATCTGATTGCTTCTTCTTGAGAGGTGTGCCCTAAATAGCTGCCTACCTTGCCTATACTTTTGGTTCTAATATAAGATACATTGGTTTTGACTCAAGAAGAAAAGAGAGAAAGAACTGCAACAAAGTATGTCATCTAGGAGGGGAGGTCTCAGTGAGTCTGAGTCTGGGTGTCAGGGTAATGGTGGTACTAGAAAGGAGAGGTAGAGGGACTCTGAAGGCAATTTGCATCTCCTTCCCCATTTCACTGTGGACCACCTCTGCTGCTCAAAATGATCCTCAATGGGAGATGGATTTACCTGCCGGCAGACCCGGGACTTCTCCAGAAGAAAATGTTCTATCTGGGCTCCTTCAATCACTCCATTTTTGTTGAAGTGGATTTCAATGTATTTTCCAAAGCGGCTTGAATTGTCATTTCGAACTGTCTTGGCATTTCCAAAGGCTGAGAAAGAAAGTGATGTCAAGTCAGGGTGGAGAAGACACATGATTTCTTATCCACTAGACAGCCTGGCTTTGGGGACCACTGGTTCTCAGCAGGATAAGAGAAAGTAGAGGGAGTGATGAGACTAGAGTGTCAGATGTGATCTTGGCCTTGCATGCCATTCCTCTGAACAAACTCCCTGAACTCCCTGAACAAAAAGTGATTGTGGGATCCACATTTATTCCTTCCAATCTAGATGGCATATTGGATAAAGCATGGGATTTGGAACATTTGAGTTTGAATCTTTCAGCCATATGACCTGGGACAAGTCACTGAACCTGTGTCTCAATTTCCTTATATGTAAAATGGGATAATACTAGTACCTGCCTTCTAGGATTATTCTAAGGATCAAAGTGGTTAACCTACATAAATTGCTTTGAAACCTTAAAACTCTATACAAGAGCTATTATTATCATCATTATCATCATCATCATCATCATCATTATTATCATTATATTCTAAAGTAGCATCAGAGTAAGCAACATAATGGGTCTACTCAATGGGCTTGAACTTTATGGTTGATAGGTTTCTAAGGGGAAAGTTGCTCAAGAGTAAGAAATAAATGGCTCTTCCCAACCCCACCTGGGATTTCTCATTTTTTTCACTTAGAATTCCTGAGATTGCCCAAACACTGTATAACTTCCTATTCTTACATTCAGGACCAGACTTTGGACCACTGAGGAATCTTCATGGATCACAGATGAACTGTAGACCATACTGTGCAAATACATTGCTTCAACAATAAGGGAGAGGCAATTCTAAATTCGAGGACTCTAAACTGGGGTCCAATGAGACTGGTCTACTTGCTTTTCCTTCCACCTGAAACTTCTCCTGTCTCCATGCCTTTGGCCCAACTGTATCTCAGCCTGGAATGCTCTCCCTCCTCATGGCTGCCATCTCTTTAGAATTCCCTATTTCATTCAAAACTTGACTTTTTAATACTACTGTCTACATGAAGCCTTTCCCAGCTGCCACAGCTGCTAGTGCTCACCCCACATTAACTTGTTATTCTGTTTATCTTTTTGTTGTTTCATCTCTCCCTCTCCTTTTTTTATCTTTTTTGTTGTTTCTTTTATCTCCTTTTTTATCTTTTTTGTTGTTTCTTCTCTCCCNTGTTTCTTTTCTCTCTCCTTTTTATCTTTTTGTTGTTTCTTCTCTTCCTCTCCTTTTTCATCTTTTTGTTGTTTCTTCTCTCTCTTTTTTATCTTTTTGTTGTTTCTTTTCTCTCTCTACTTTTTTTATCTTTTTGTTGTTTCTTTTCTCTCTCCTTTTTTATCTTTTTTTTGTTTCTTCTCTCCCTCTCCTTTTTTATCTTTTTGTTGTTTCTTCCCTTCCTCTCCTTTTTTATCTTTTTGTTGTTTCTTTTCTCACACTCTTCTACAACAGAACATAAAGTCCTTGAAGGACAGGGCAGTTGAATTTTTATCCTTGTATCCCCAACATCTAGCACATTCCCAGGCAGTACATAGCAGCTGCTTAATTAATACTTGTTGATTGACTGATTGGAGATCCACACTCTAAAGAAGGGCTAGGAACCCACCTACCTTCCAGAATGGGGTTTGCTTCCAGGACCTGTTGTTCGATTGAAGAATGCTGGCCACTAATGATGGCTAAGAATTGAAGTATCAGTTTGGTGGTCTCTGTCTTCCCAGCTCCTGACTCACCACTGGAAAAAACAAAAATTCATACACAAGGTCAGTCACATAGGATTATGACATTTAGAGCTAGAAGTGATCACCTATTCCAATTTCTCATTTTATAGCTGAAAAATAAAAGCTATGAGGTCATGTTATCTTTTCATGTCTACCAGAAAGCCTGGGATCTGTTAGCACAAAGCCTGACACATAGTAGGCATCTGGATGAGAACAATTTGTTCCAACAGCCATGAAGACAGATGAAGCAGGTACGGTGGTGCACTTAGGGCTTGGTCAGCCATTAAAGATGCCACGGTCATCCACGGCATTCCAGGCCATCACCAGTTGTCCTGACTTTTGTCTTGCAGCTAGACTTTGATGACTCTGGAAGAGAGAGTGAACCTGACAACTTTGGGCAATTCTGCCTTATTGAAATCCAATTTATTTGTGATTCAAGACATCACCCCATGATGTGATTGGTCTTCTCTGGAAAAAAAAATTGACAATAATAATTTGTCAAGTTCTTTTATGGTGGTCAATGAACTTTCACTCCCATTAAAGCTGGGCACAGCAGCAACAGCTTCAGGAGCTGAGAGAGCTGAGTCCAGAGATGGTAAGGGGGTCAGAAAAATTGTCAGAAAGAGAATACAGATGGCCCACCCTTTGCTGGCATTGGGTACAGTCGTTGCTGACTGGCACCTCTATCACCTGTAAGTAGTTCTGGGCCACAATTCCAGGGTGGAGAGAAATACTAGTGCTTGTGCCTGCAGGGGAACAGGGGCCATTCCTGGGTAAAGACTGGAGCACAGAGCAGGAGAGCAATAACCAGACTTCTCCCCAAACTTGTAGAACCCCAGAATCAGTCCTGAAAACAGCAGACATTTACTAGCTACCTGGCCCTGAGTAAGTCAGTCTCTTCCTCTGTAAAATGAGGATAATCATACCATGGACTTATCCCAGGGATGTCATAAAGACCAAATGAGATTCAAATTATAAAGAATTTGGCAAAATACTTGGTACCTATCTAAATGTTTAGTTATGGGGGCAGCTGGGTAGCTCAGTGGATTGAGAGCCAGGCCTAGAGACAGGAGGTCCTAGGTTCAAATCTGACCTCAGACACTTCCTAGCTGTGTGACCCTGGGCAAGTCACTTAACCCCCATTGCCTAGCCCTTACCACTCTTCTGCCTTGGAACTAATGCACAGTATTGATTCTAAGATGGAAGGTAAGAGCCTAAAAAAAACAAATAAATAAGTAAATGTTTAGTTATTATCTATATTATGTTAGAAAGGTAATTTATTTTGAACTTACTGTCCTCCCCTTCACATACTCTCTAGTCAAACTAGCCTTATTGCTATTGCCCAATACCTTAAATTCTATCATTCTTCTGTGTGCTTTTGGGCAGACTCTGTACTTGGAATGTACTCCCTTCCTCACTGTCACTTCAAAGCATAGGTCAGGTGCCATCTCTTGAATTAGGGCTTTCTTGACTCTTCTAGCTATTCATGCCAGTCTCTCACTTAGAACTGCTTTGTGTAGAATTACTTTTGTATATAAAAGCAGCTAGGTGGTGCTAACTGGGCATCAAGTCAAGAAAACCTGAGTTCAAATCCAAATTGCTAGCCAATTGCTAGTTGTGACTCTGGATAAGTTAGAGAAATTTCCTGTGCCTCAGTTTCCCCATCTATAGAACAGAAATAACAGCACCTACTTACCTCTCAAGGTTATTATAGCAAATGAGATATCTGTATTGTTTTGCAAACCTTAAAATATTGTATAAATTCTAGCTGTTATTATAAACTTTATTTGTGTATATGTAATAATTCACTGTATCTCCCAAGAATATAAACTTCCTGAGGACAAGGACTATTTTGAGTTTTCTCTTTTTCATCCATACTCCCCAACACAGTATCTTAAGCATAGAAGGCAACTTAATAAACTTTATTCAAATGAACTTAACTTTATTTTTTTAACTTTTGTAAAGATATTTTCTCTTACCATTTACATGTAATAACAATTTTCCACATAAGTTTTCTGAAGTAATATGATTCAAATTATCTCCCTCTCTTCCTTCCCTCCCTTTTCTCAGAGTTGGTAAACAATTTGATCTGGGTTGTACATGTATTATCATGCAAAATATATTTCCATATTTAAACTTAACTTTAAACAAAAGCACAATCAATCAAATTTACATTAACAACTGATTATGCTTTTTAAAAGAGACTTCTCTGTTACACCTTTCCCTTATGGTCTATTATAGTTTGCTTCCTCTTTTTTTTTTTAAACCTTTACCTTCCATCTTAGAATCAATACTGTATATTAGTTTCAAGGCAGAAGAGTGGTAAGGGTAGGCAATGGGGGTTAAGTGACTTGCCCAGAGTCATACAGCTAGGAAGAGTCTGAGGACAGATTTGAACCCAGGACTATCTCATCTCTAGACCTGGCTCTCAATCCACTGACTCACCCAGCTGGTCTCAGTTTGCTTCCTCTTAAGTCCCTGTTCATTAAATAAACAAAGGTTTATTCAACCCTAAATTTGTGTTTATCTTTTTCTTTTATACTATCATTGGCATGTAAATTCGTGTTGGCAAACCTATGGAAACCGTGCCGGAGGAGGCTGCTCCCTTCCTCCTCTCCTCGTGCACCTGAGAACATTTCTCCCATCACCCGCCCCTCTGCCCAGCAGCCCAATGGGAGAGCTTCCTCCCTCCCCTGTCTGGAGTAAGGTGGGAGACTCACATGCAGCGTGAGGGTGCAGTTTGGGCCCTCCGTCTCTAAAAGGTTCACTATCACCGCTGTAGACTCTCTCCTGATTCTGCTTTCTTTACTTTGAATGATTTCATACCCCTTTCTATTCCTACTATTATCTGTTGTTAACTGCAGTATAGCATTCCATACATTGATATACCACAGTTTGATCAGCCAGACTCTGATTGTTGGATGTTTAGGTTCCTTGATCTTTTTTCACAATTATAAATAATACTGCTAGTCCCAAAGAATAACCCTGTTTCATTGTATGATTCACGTATCTTTGAACATGAAGTTATCTTTTTCTTTTTTTTTTAATGATTTACAGACACATAGGATATGTATTTGCATGTGAATATGGGTTCTAGGAGTGAAAAAGGTTTTAAGACCTAAGGGAATTAAGCTATAATGACCAGATTTCCAGCATCACAATGTCTTGAACATAGTTGGCAACTTAACAAACTTTACTCCATTGAACTTAACTTAAAAATAATAATGATCAATTGTACTTATATTAACTGATAGATTACATAAACTAATTGCACTTACATTAACTGCAGCACATGGGAGCAAGAGATAAATGTAAAGTTTTACCCTTGAGTTTTAAAAAATCATCTTTACAAGTTCATGATAGGTAAGCAGGGCTCGACAGATATTCATCCGAAAAAGATCTGGAGGTATTAATAGACTGCAAACTAAATCTCAGTCAGTAGTAAGACATGGCAGCCAAGTAAATAAATGCAAATTTAGTTTGTATTAAGGGAGTCATGTCGTCCAGGATTAAAAAAATCAAACAAACAGTCCTTTCCTAGTCTACCCTGATCAGGCTATAAATATAGAGAAGTGTGCTTGGATCTGAATTCCACATTTTAGGGAGGATCCTAATAAACTGTCCAGTGACTTAAGAAGGGCAACAACTTAAATTCTTGCTAATAAAAGAGTAGACTGAAGGATCTGGGGCTATTTAGCTCAGAGAAGAGTAGAGCTAGATGGAATAGAGTCATTGTCTTCAAGTATTTGAAGAATTATCATGGTTAAGGAATTAGACTTATTCTGCTTGGCCCCAGGGATCAAAAGTCTGAGCTGTGGGTAGAAGTTACCAGAAGGGAAACCTGGGCTTTTTCCAAGTGGGAAAAACCCTCCCCAACAATAAGAGCTATTCAGAAGTGAAATGAGCTGCCTCTGAGAAGAGGGAAGACCTTGTTTCCAGTCTTCAGGCATCAGGCAAAGGTTCTCTGAGCACTTGATAGCTATGTTTTAAAGGACTTTCTTGTTTAGGCCCACACAAGTGGGCATGAGGTCCCTTCCATCTCAGTCGTCCTGTGATTCTCTTTGGAGATGTTCTTTACCTCACACCATGCTTGTGGTTGACTACTCTGTCTCCTCCCAAGATTGGCCCTCAGGGGCTTTTTTGTCCTGTGACTCTTAGTTTCACTTCTGGAAATGGGGGTCCAAAATATTCCCATGATACCTGATGATGCAGCTCTGGTCTCTCTTGTTTTTCTTCATATTCAAGTAGCAACTGTCTGCAATGGCAAAGACATGAGGAGGCAGCTCCCCTACCCGCTGGTTGTGGTATAGCTGGATCTGGTCCATAGTGTAGATAGGCAATACCTGATAGGGGTTCACAGCCACCAAAATTGCACCTGTGTAAGTCTGTGGAAATGAAAAGGGAATTGTAATGTGTTCATAGACTATATCCAAAAGAAGTGAGGCC
>NW_025370228.1:0-7328 GCF_016433145.1 Gracilinanus agilis | reverse complement strand
TAGAATCCTTCAGTCCTGCCTGCTAAGTCTCCTAAATAATAATTTATTAATCTACTTTGCAACAAAGATGGCTGTAATAGTGTCCTAAATGATCTTCCTCTATACCTTTTCCAACTTGTTTTCCATTCAGCTTTCCAAGTAATCTCCCTGGNAAGGGCCAGTATTTTATCTATCTTTGTATACCCATTGCCTAATTCATTGCACTCCTTAGCTTTCTCTTTGCTGGCTTCCTTGAGACCTGGATCAGAGACCCTTCCCTGGGGGACTTAATTAACCTTTCCCACTCCACGACTCTCACCTGAGACCCCCAAAGTGCCTCACATGGCCCATCCTGTCTGTGTGGTTGTAACCATATTTTAGTTACTTCCCAGCCCTGAACTCACCAGCCAATTTGCTGGTTCTCATGCACTCTACACCATCCCCTGCTTCTGCTGTCCAGTTCTCAAATCATTATCAAATCCATATTGCCATTGCTATTGGAAAGTATGCTATCAATGTAGCCCATCATGCTCTGCTCAGTATCGAAACATTCCAAACCCAAATTTTTGTCCTTTGATGCGACTCGTTTAGATGTGTTGTCTCCCCCTATTAGAATGAAATGAAAAACTTTAATTAAGCACTTCTTATGCCTGTGAGACTTGGACTATTAGGAAAGCTGAGCCCCATAGAATTGATACTTTTGAATTCTGGTGCTGGAGAAGACTTTTGAGAGTCCCTTGGACAGCAAGGAGATCGAATCAGACATTATCTAAAGAAATTAATTCATGTTATTCTCTGGAAGGTCAGTTACTGAATATTGAAGCTGAAACTTAAATATTTGGGGCACATAATGAGAAGACAAGACTCACTGGAAAAGATTCCCTGATGCTGGGAAAGATTAAAGACAAGGAGAAGGAGACAACAAGGGATGAGGTGGATAGATAGTGTCATGAAAGCAATGAACATGAACTTGGACAGACTTTGGGCAATAGTAGAGGATAGAGGCCTGGCATACTAAGGTCCATGGAGGAATGAAGAGTAGGACACAACTGAACAACAACAAAAATGTGCCAAGCACTATGGCAAGTGCTAGTAATACAATACAAAAATGAAGACATTCATTCTCTAGCCTCAAGGCAGACTATTTTTATACTCACCAAGCATCTTTCCATTGTCCCTTCAGTTGCTGATACTTTGAATTCTTTTTTTTTAACCCTTAAGGTCTGTCTTAGAATCAATACCATGTATTGGTTCCAAGGCAGAAGAGTGATAAGGACTGGGGAATGGGGGTTAAGTGACTTGCCCAGGGTCACACAGCTAGGAAATGTCTGAGGCCAGATTTGAACCTAGGACCTCCCGTCTCTAAGCCTGGCTCTCAAGCCACTGAGGCACCCAGTTGCCCCTTATAATTTGAATTCTTATGAGATCATAATATTCTATTTGCCACCTTTCCCATGATTTGCAGTCATAAAGCTAGAAAATTCTGGCATAGAAAAGATGAGCTTTTTCACCAGGGAACAATTTCATGGAAACAACTCAGCAATGGTGGTCTGGCATCCTTTTACCCTTCTATTCAATTTGAGGGCCAGATCATTGTTTATCTATAGTGCTTTCCCAAATACATGTACTGTTAGACTAACTCAATGGAATATCTACCATCTCTATGCCTTAACTTGGTCAGTATACATTTTTTATCCACTTGGTTTTTCCTATGTGAATTGATATCCAAATTTCCTTTGAATAGTTATAGCTCTAAAAAAGATGTTAGCTATTATATAAAAATAGTTAAATTTCTCAAACATCCTCTCTAAGTTTTACCTCTGACTAGCTATGCAATCCTGGAAAGTCTTTTATCCTCTTGTAAACCATGATTAGACTGATATTGGGAAATTCTCTGTAATATATGCTTGCTTTCTTCTTTTTTTCATAGTTCTAAGTTAAGAAATCCTGTTGTTGTTGTTTTTTGGGTGAGGGCAAGAAATATTTTGCTTCACCTGCTATGTTGAAACACCAAAAAAGATTTAGCTTGGTTGGCAGAACAGAACACACTGAGGCACTGAACTAGGGAGTCAGGCTTCACATTGAAATGCCAGCCCACTCTCAAAAACACAAGACTGAAGTTCAAGGAGAATTAGATTTTATCTATGAGTTCTTTTGAAGATTTTAGGTTGGTGATTTGATTTATAAAAATGACCTCTTGGCTTTCCCTAACTCTCCATCCCTTCTTACAATATTTGCAAAATAAACAAGAGGGAGAGAGGAGGGTCAGGCCAGAAGATGATTCCAGAAAAGAAGAATCTTCCAGTTTGACATCATTTGAGAAATAGAGATACATATCTAGCCAGATGTGTGCGGCTGTAAAATCAGTCTAGGCTTGTCTGAACCATCTTTCTCTCTCCCAACTATCTCTCCTCACTCTACCAAAAAAAAAAGAAAAGGGCAAAACAAAGAAGTAAAGTCCTGGGTGTTCTTTACATGATGTCTAAATTCTTAATCTGAACTCTAGGTACCCATAGCCTGGAGTCATAAACCACCCCAGGCCAGGAGTGGTACTTGGTGACATTGCCCCAAGTCTTCTGGATTCCCAGGTGGCCATCCTTAGAGATTTGGTTTCCTGGAAGGCTTGTCTCTTCTCCTCCTGGGTAAAAAGAATCTTCTGCTTTTTACCTCTGCCCTTGTAGCAAAGGTAATTTCCTTCCAGAAAGAAATTAGCCTTTTGAAGAAGTTGTCTTCTCGGTTCCCTTGGGGAATATCCAGTTTTCAAAAGCTGCAAAGCATTGCCTGCTGCTCTCTCCTAGGAGACTCCATCCTTCAGCAGCCTCTAACCTCTGGCACTCTGGGCAAGAACTTCATTAAGTGGGGGGCCTGCTATATGCTCTCTTATCCTCAACAGCTCTTCTTCGCATCCTTTCAGAGAAGCTCTGCAGAAAACCTAACCCATCTGTCACAGGTCTTTTTCTAAGTATTTTAATATTTTAGGGGAATCATTGAAACAGAACTTTCCTACTATCTTTTATGTTCTTATTGATGCATTTTATGTGGCTTCTTGAATTCAAGTTAACTGGCAGTATGCCATTGCCTATTTTTCTGGGTTCCTGCTAATAGAAAACCCTTGTTTCCTTTGTCCCGGATCACCTAAATGTAGTTAAAAAAATGTTTTTCTAGATAACTGAATTTTTAAAAATCTATTCTTTACTAGATACCTAACCTACCATTTAAATTTTTGAGAGTGAAATATTGGGGAATCAGGGTAAGGGGAAAAGAGAATCATGGAATCATAGATTTATAGCTGGAAGGATCTAGAAAACCATCAAATCCAACCAACCTCATCACATTACAAATTAGCAAACCCAGGCAGATCATATGACTTGACCCATGTAAAACAGGTAACAAGTGCAGAGGTGAGATTTGAACCCAGCTCTTCTCATTCCAAATATATTATTCTTCCCAGAGCTTCCATGAGGGAGAAAAGTATAGGATTAAAAACATGCAAAAAGCCTGAGATGGAGCTATTTTTCCAGTGATGAAGGAGTTTAACATTTTAGCTTTCTGCATTTTTGTTCTCCTTAAGCATTTAAGGCCAGATGCCACAATTGAATGTTTATTATTCTTTCCTGTGGGTGGTTGCTAAACATTCCAAGGCCATACCATACGGAAGATTTTCCCTCCCTCCCTTCAGTATTTCAGTGCTAGGGGGACATAGGAATACACAGTTGGACTCAAATTTTGAACAAAGAGTGAGGCTCAGAATCTGCTTGTTTGCAGAAACTGCTGGAAACCTCTTTGATTTTCAAGGAAGCAACCAGAAGGCTCTGAGGCGCCTGCAGTCCACTGACTTAATGTGTAAAGTAATTTGGAAGGCTGGTTTAGTTCTGCTGGTAAATTTGAGTTCATTTGCAAGTCTCTTCTTTCCTTAACAGACTGGAAAATGAGTGTTGAGGTAAAGAGGCTAAATGCTGGCACATGGGCATTGTTAGCCAGAGGGTAGATGTTGCTTCTATCCACCATAGGCCAGTGGGAAGGGATAGCTGGCCGTGCATCATTCTTTATGGCCAAGTTTGCACAGGTGGGAAATAACAGTGTCATCTCTGAATAGCAGAGACTGTGATCTATGCATGTGGGGCATCTATGTGGTCCTGTGAATCACAAGACACATCAGTCAATCCCAGGAGGAGCCAAGTCTCAGCTCCCATCCAAAGCTCTTCCACAAAAGTGGCAAAGGTGCCCCTGGAACACTGAAGAAAAGGAAAAACATCTCCATTTGTAGAATGATCAATAGAGCAAAAATACAAATTAACTTCAAAAAGAAAAGAAAAGGGAGTAACTAGGTCATTTAGTATATTAAAAGCCAGGTCTACAGATAGAAGGTCCTGGGTTCTAGACTGTCTAGTTATATGACCCTGGACAAGTCATTTAACCTCTATTGTCTAGCCCTTACCACTCTTCTGCCTTAGAACCAATACACAGTACTGATTCTAAGTCAGAAGGGAAGGATTTAAAAAAAAAAGAAGGGAAAAAACAATACCTATTTCCTTTTCAGCCTTTGATTCAAAACGGCAGGAAATTCCATGCTTAGTGTTATAGGCTATTGGAGCATGGTATGGATGGACACTAGACTTGCAGTCAGGAAACTAGGAACCACCTTGGACCTTTAACACTTGCTAAGTGAGGGATTATGGGCAAATTAAATTTCCTATTGATAAAAACTGTCCAAACAGAACTGGGAGAAAAATCAGTTGGGGGTGGGATGGGGTAGAATAGTACAGAAGACAATGAACCTGATTGGATATGATCCTGTTGGAAGAGGTGTTGGACAATTTTCAGTCTAACTTTCTTCCTGGAAACTTAAGGGGATTGAGCAGTAAATCTTGGGAATGGGTACAATAATGATGGGACCTGGCACTACAGAGGGAGTAGGGAGGAGCACATTGTGTTCCCTGGTCTAGTGGAGGAAAAGAAGAAAGAGGGTGTTGTGATTTCCTGGAAACTGTTGTTCTAGACATACCTAGGTCATCTTGCCCTGTTTATGTCTTTGTATCCAAAACTGGAGAGGGCTGCCTTAGAGAGGAAGGGAGTAGATTCCTTCCTCCCTGGAGGTCTTAAAACAAAGACTGGATGACTTTTTGTCAGGTATGTAATAGTGGGCATTCTTACTCATGGTCAAGTTGGACAAGATGACCTCAAAGGTCCCTTCCATCCCCGCGATTTTGAAATTCTGTGAAGTCATTTAAGTTCTTTGAAGATCAGTTTCCTCGTTCCTAATTTAGCCATGATAATACTTTCACAATCTACCTTATATAATAGGAGTGAGAAAAATGCTATCATATTATCCTATAGAACAGGGGTCTGCAACGTATGGCTCTTGAGCCATATCTGGCTTTTTTGAGGGCCAGATATGGCTCTTTCTACAGGAGCCATAAAGTCAATTTTTTTTCAGGCGCTGTTACAGGAGCGCACTGTGAGCACTGTACGGCTCTCACCGAAACTACATTTTAAAAAATGTGGCATTTATGGCTCTCACGGCCAAAAAGGTTGCCGACCCCTGCTATAGAAGAAATGCCTTTTTTATAATAACAAATTTGAAATAAATAAGATGTATGTGATGAAATGACTAAAAAAGTGAGCTACATTGTAATGGAAAATTAATGCACTATGTGAAAAAATGACTAATGAAAACAGAGAAACTTGGAAAGATTTTTATTGTGAGGCAGATTGAAGTTAGCAGAACCATGAAAATAATATATGTAATGATTACAGGAATGTAAGTGGAAAAAATAAAAATGAAATGAAACATTGTATAAATCATATTAAGCAAGTTTAACTGGAGAAAAGTTGAGAAAATTTACTTTCCTCTCTTCTTTACAGAGGTTGAAGCTAGGGGTCTAGAACATGATTTCATTGATATATTGATTAGTTTTACTAAAACACTTTTTAAAAATCCCTTTCTTTGTTATAAGATATAGTTTGCTATGTAGGAGAGGAGAGAAAAAAAGTTTTAAACAAAAGGGAAATATAATCCAAAGCTACTGATAAAAATGTTAAAATGCTAGAGAAATGTGGCCTGCTATCAAAATCACCAGGATCATCATTCGAGACAAAGAAAGGATTAAGGAAAGAAAGGTAGATATATGTAGCAGATCATTCTTTCTGCTCAGCTAGGCATTCATCCTCCCTCCTAAATTCCTGAGCTAATGATGAGAATGATGCAAAAAGTTTATTAAAGAAATTTTTTAAAGTGTATAGGGATCTGGGGGTGAGGAGTGAAGATAATAGACAAGTGTTCTGTCAGGACACATGGATTCAGTTGAGGTCTCCATGTCTGGTTCTCTCTGTGATTTCTAGACAAGTAATTTTAGGGACCACTTTGTGATTGGGCATCTAGATGGTACTGTGGCTAGAGCTCTTGCTCTGGTGTCTGATTTCAAATCTGACATCAGATACTTACTAGCTGTGTGATATTGGGCAAATCATTTAACCCTGTTTGCCTCAGTTTCCTCATCTGGAAAATGGATTGGAGAAAGAAATAGCAAATCACTCCAACTTAACTTTGCCAGGAAAACCCCAAATGAGGTCACAAAGAGTCCAATATGACTAAAAGGACTCCGCAACAATAGTCTTGTGGTTGTTTCTACCTAGACCTTGCTGTGGAGTATCTGATAGTTCTATTTTCTAGAAAGTCATGGATCCTCCGTTCTTTCTTGTTTCCATGGGGAGGCAAAGTTGCATACAGTCAAGACTTGGGAGTCCAGCCTAGATTGAGTCTCACCCTAGCACCATAGCTCTAGAAGTAGAAAGAACTTTCTAGGCTATTTTACAGATGAGGAAAGGGAAGCCCAGGGAAGTTAACTCATCCAAGGTAACACAAGTAATGTGTGAGTATAAGTCATTTAACCTCTTAGCCTTAGTTTTATCATCTGTAAAAATGGGAATGATAATAATCATTAGGATTACAAAGCACATGATATCTCTTTTATCCTCATGTCAAACCTGTATTTGGTGCTATAGTTTATGTTGTTGATGGGCAAGGGAGAGATTGGTTAAGATCTATGATTTCCTCACTTTGGGACACTCCCTCTCCCACTGCAGACAGATAATTTGTTAACAGTTAAGAGTTTTAGAGAATCTCTTGGGGGCAATGTGAGAGGTCAAATGACTTGTTTAAGATCGCACATTTATTAAACATAAGAGGCAGGATTTGAACTAAGTTATTCAGCCTTCATGACACACTCCTTTTTTCCCTACGGGAATCTATAATATAATAAAATTAAATTAAATATAAAATAATAAAACAAAATGCAATGTAACAGTATAATAATATATTAATTAATATGTTACCTATAGTTATATAT
>NW_025370227.1:691-13337 GCF_016433145.1 Gracilinanus agilis | reverse complement strand
CCCTAAAACACAAAATTTAACAGGATTGTTTGAGAGATGTTAGTTAAATGAATATTGGGTAAATCACCTCTAGCTTGGGAGAATAGGGAAGGCTGTAACAAAATAGGTGTCATTTCATCTCATACTTGAAAAGCTATTTAAGATTTCAACAGGTTGAGGAATTGAGGGGGAGGGTATCTAGACAATGTGGATGTGTATCCAGGGTGTAGATGGGTGAGGAATACTGGATATATTTGGGAGACAGCAAGTAATCTAGTCTGGCTGGAACATAAAGTACCTAAGATTGAGTAGTGGGATATAAGACTGGATGAATATTGTTGAGATCACAGAGTTTTCAAGCAGAATGTTCTTTGTCCTCACCATAATCTTCAATTTCTCCCCCTCTCACTCCTTTTCTAGTCCATCATCCATTCACTAGCTACATTTTACTTTGAGCTCCTTGTCCTATCATAGATAATGCCTTGCCAAATCTTAGTCTGCTGATTGGGTGGACCACAAATTTATGATATACAATTTTAACTGAACTCTTACTGAAACAAGGTAATCCTTTTAATCAATTTACTATCTCACTCACCCCAGTGGCAATTCCACCATCCTCTCAAATGAGAGCTTTGCCTCATATTTCAACAAAAATGTGAGCTAACTTTTCTGTTCTCTCTTCCTTCATACCCATCTCCCATGAAGAGGTGTCCCTTCTCCTTGCACAAATGATCCCATTTCATTCTATCTTTTCCGGAAAAATGCCCTCTCATCATCCCCTCTCTCACTATTATTTAATCTCTCCCTATTGATCGGCTACTTTCTTGATGCCTTATGGATTTGTCCATGTCTCTCCAGGCCTTAAGAAACAAGATAAAACAAAATATACCTCACCTAATCATTCTAGATAGCTATCATCCTATATATCTCTTCTCCCATTTGTAGCAAAACGCCTTGAGAAAGCCCTCTACATGGGTGCTTCCACTTTTTCTCTTTTCACTTAATTCTAAACTCTTTACCATCTGGGTTCCAAGCTCATCGTTCATCTGAAACAGGATGTCACAAGGTTAGGTTAAAAAGTCCCTGGCTATTTTGGGAGTCCACTGTGCCTAGACCCTTAACTTGACTAGACAACTTTAGGCAGAGCATGATCTTCTCAACTAGGTGTTTCAACCTCAGGGATTCTGCCTCATTAAAAAATGTATATTTTGAGTTGCACCAGTCTAGAAAGGGCTGCAATAATAGACTGTTACTTGAATGTAAGGAATATGAATATTGTACCCTGGAACAAAAGGAGGGGTCTCAGATCATGAGGAAGTTCTATTTGTTGAAGGGGGCCAGGTCGCTTTCATAAACAGTTGTTTGCTCAGAACTCTGCCCAAGTTGTTTTATTGCAAATTGGACAAATTTCTAGCCTTAGAGTAACAAACTGGATATGTAGGATGAAGGAGAATGATGGAGAGGCTATGAATCTGGAGGCTAGAAACTACTAGTTTCTTCAACAGAAATATCCGACCCCTTCTTACATTTTCATTCTTCAGTTCTCCTCCAAAAAGTCCATAATCCAGTCATCTGGGTCTATTTGCTTTCCTTCACACACAAGAGTCTATATTCCCCACCTCCATGCCTTTGTACTGCTTGTCCCTCATGCCTAGAGTGCTCTTCCTTCTTCAAGACTGCTCAAATGTTTGGTTTGGTCCTCTCAGCTGCCAGAGCTGTCCCTTCAAGGGTAACCTCTGTAATGGGTGACCTGACTCTAGCTGGTCTCTTGTTTAAGTTTCACGTTGAAATGAACTGATATGCTCATAGGTCATTCCGTTATTAGCACAAGGAGGTTTATTTATACATCCATAGAAAGGATATTCAACAAACAGGAACCTAGCTCGACTAGAAATGGCATGATCTCTCTGGCCACTATATGGAAACACATCAAGCCAGCAGGGCCAGGTGTGGTAATTTCTATGGTCTTGGTATATCTGCCGAGTCTGAAAAGCACTGATTACATGTGCATGGGCCTCTGGATGCCCTTATGTGGCCAGAAAACAGGGTCAAAATGGCTAGAAACACTAGGAAGCGGAATCAAGGAAAACATGGTTTGAGTCTTAGCCTCCAGGAACTGTCAGTTTTTAGGGATAGCCTTATGGCTTTTGAGGGGAAAAAAATAACTGGTATATGGGGGTAGATTTGTCTATCTCGACTTCCATCTACTTTCATTTTTATATCTCGTTTGTAAATAATTAACTGTTGTTTCCTCTATTAGAATATAAGTTCCTTTTAACAAATTTTTTATCCTCCAGACTTAGAAGAATGCCTTAGAATAAAATGAATGCCTAATAAATGTTTGTTGACTGATGTTCTTCAGTTTTTCCATCCTAAGATTATCTATTGTATAATGGAAAGAGAGCTAAAATCTTGACTGAATAGATCTTAATTCTAATCTCAGCTCTGCGGTGTAACCTTGGTTAAGTCTTTAAAACCCCCAGGTTCCTAATTTTCTCATTTGTAGTGGTGTAGTTAGATGAGCAGTTCTTAAACTTTTTTGCCTCAGGCCCACTATACTTTTTTTTTTTTAAGCCTTTACCTTCTATCTTAGAATCAATATTGTGTATTAGTTCCAAGGCAGAAGAGTGGTAAGGGCAAGACATTGGGGGATAAGTGACTTGTCCAGGGTCACCCAGATAGGAAATATCTGATACCTGATTCAAACCCAAGACCTCCAGTCTCTAGGCCTGGTTCTCAATTCACTGAGCCAACTCTTAATCACTCATTCAACAATACCTCATTTTAATCTCACAGCTTAAGTTACCTGATTCTACCCACCCTCACAGTTGTGGATAGGAGTAATTGCAATTAAAATGTATGGAGATCCACTTGCCCCTTACCAAAGAAGAAAAAGCATCTGCTAACACTAGGAATCACTTCATTTTGACTTAGGACTCTGGACCAATTGGCTCTGCTTGTTACCATAGCTCCCAATCACAGTCTGCATCATGCTTGCCTTGCTGCGTTCACTACCTGCACCTGAATATGGATTGACCCCAAAAGAGCACACTGCCTCAATATGGAAGTCTTAGCACAAGTACATGACTAAGGATCCTAGGCAGGTTAATTCTATTCCAAACATGCCCTCTCCAGTCACTTTTAAAAGTCCCTACAGTCTTCTGACATCTCCCTCTGCTTTTATTCTGTACTTATCTCTGGCTTCAAACTGAGCAAATGGAACTAGAATCAGCATCTCAAGTGTTTGTAGAGTTGTTACATAATCATTTGTGTTGATATTTTATCTCCTCCTACATTAACTCCAGGAGAGCATGTACTGTGACTCAATTATTTCTCCTTGAGCCTAGCCCACTTTCAGGCACAGAGTAGGCAGGCGCTTGCTTAATAAACATTTATTGAAGGGGTAGTGAGGTGGCTCAGTGGATTGAAAGCCAGGTCCAGAGATGGGAGGTCCTGGATTGAAATGTGGCCTCTGACACTTCCTAGCTGTGTGATCTTAATCAAGTCATTTAATACCCCCTGCCTAGCCCTTATCACTCTCCTGCCTTGGAACCAATACATAGTTTTGATTCTAAAATATATTTTTAAAAAACCATTTATTGAATTGAAACAATTATAAAAATAGATAAGATTATTTTAATGTAAGTAGAGTTCATAGGATCATAGTTTTTTTCCTCACACACCTACAAAACCATCACCTTGTTTCCAACCCTCTAGTGGTGAACCTCTCCCAACTTGTCTTTGCTGATTCTCACATAATCCTAGTGCAACATAAATTATTCTACGTTGGAAGCAGCCGTCCATTTCATGTGATCAAGCAAACATATAGGCAAGCTGTTTAACTCTAAGAAGTCTCACTATTCCACCTAAGGCTTCATCAATATAGACCATCACAGGAGCCATTCTTGAAAGTCATTCTAAGACATGGCAGGATTTGGAATAATATGTGTTGGCATAGCCAGATCTAGAGTCCGGCATTACTTCTATTCCACAATCCAGCATCAGAGTAGAATTCTAGGAGAGAAAGAAATCATTGCCTCCTTTTAAAGCCTTCCTTCCAGGCTGGCTTCCCCGGAGAGGGTAGGTTTTCAGAAGCCTATGAGACAAAAGGCAAATTAGGGGAAGAGGAAACATTGAGGTCAGAAGGTTCAATTTTTTTTTCAGCAATATTTAATTTTTTTCCTAACTACATGTAGAAGATCCAATTGAATAAATGAAGAAACTGGTATTTCCTCTTTCTCCTTGTACCTGCCTTCTCTCACTCAAGACCTTCATTTCCTCCTAGCCCCCTTGCCCCTCACATTCCCATGAATGACTTTGCTAAAACAGTTCAGGTATCCAAGATAGAGAATTTAGAAATAATAGAGTTTGGTTTAGGAAAAAATGATCTGGTTCATCTCAATCTGTCTCTACTAATCTAGTCCTTTTCCTTTTCTCAGCCCAGCTTTATCTCTCCCCACTCTTCTTTATCTATCTAGCCTTTGTTATCTATCTCTTTACATAAACATATATCTTCTTTATCTGTCTATTTACATATGCATCTATCTTCTTTATCTATCCTATTTACATGCACATATCACTTTAACTGTTTTTCTTCCAAGGCTGTGGTTTGATTTTCTACCTTCCTTTTCCATTCCCAGCTTCCCTCAGGATGTCAAACATTTGTCTCCTAGTTCTTTTTTATGGACTTCAAATAATAAAAGGAAAGTTTTGCACAATGTTGATGCATAATGCATATTGCTTAGTCATAAATGACTAGCTTCCACAATCACAGCATCCAGGAATTAATAAAGTCTATATTTTCTCTTCAAACTTTCTAATTGTCTACAGAAGGAGAGAGAAAATGAGTATCTACTGAAAGTGTGAGGGTCTGAATAGTCATGAGTGCCATCACCCTGAACAGAAGAGAAACAAAAATAGATGGAACAAATACTACTCTGATTTTATTTCTACTACATGTCCAAATGCTTCTTCATCTCTTTGCTTTGCATCATGGTCTTTCTAATAGAAAGAGTAGTGGATTTGTTATCAAGGATTTCAATAGATGGCAGGGCCTGGTATCAGGAAGACCTGAGATCAAATCCAAACTCAGACATTTTTACTAGCTGTTTAACTCTAGGCAAGCCTTTTAACCTCTGTTTGCCTCAGTTTTCTCAATAGTAAAATCAGCATAACTATGGTTGTTGTGAGGATCAAATGAAATCATATTCGTAAAGCATTTAGCACAATGCCTGGCACATAGTAGGCTCTTAATAAATAAATATTTCCTTCCTTCCTTCCTTCCTCCCTTTCTTTCTTCCTCCCTTCCTTCTTTCCTTTATTCCATTCCTTCCTTCCTTTTTGTTCTTTCCCACCTTCCTTTCTTTTCTTCTTTTCTTCCTTCCATTCTTCTTTCCTTCCCTCCTTCTTTCTTGTTAGACACTATGCAAGTTATTTAACAGCTCAATGCCTCCAGACAACTTGCTGAGACTATTAGTTGCAAAGCAGATGCCAATGTACAATGATAATTTTTTTTTTACTAGGGAGCCCTTGAAACTTGCAGAATCACAGGGATGGACTTTTTTTTTTTTTTTTTTTTTTTTTTTTTATTTTTTTTATTTTTTTTTAAAACCCTTACCTTCCGTCTTGGAGTCAGTACTGTGTATTGGCTCCAAGGCAGAAGAGTGGTAAGGGTAGGCAATGGGGGTCAAGTGACTTGCCCAGGGTCACACAGCTGGGAAGTGTCTGAGGCCAGATTTGAACCTAGGACCTCCCGTCTCTAGGCCTGGCTCTCAATCCACTGAGCTACCCAGCTGCCCCCTGGACTTTTTTTTTAATCAGATGGTTGGACTAGATGACTTCTAAGGTTTTTATGATTCTATGATCACACATAGAAACAATAGGAATCCCCTTCACTCTTCATTTCTCTCTGAGAATTCACCAGCTTTTATGGCTCCAGTTTCATGGCTCTATCATATCATAGAGATGATAGAGTTATCATATCATAGAGATGATAGAGTTATCATCTCTAGTGAATAATGATACTGACTCTCAAATATAGATATTTCCCAGGGTTTCAGTGGTTAAGAGCTCTGGACTTAGAGTCCAAGACCTTATTATGAATCCCAGCTTTGCCATTTACTACTTATGTGACCTTAGACAAATCACTTCATCCTATTGGGCCTCAGTTTTCTCATCTGTAAAACCAATAAATTGGACTAGATGATCCCAAAGTTCCTTTCCAAATCTAAACCTATAAGTCCATCTTTTTGCCATCCTCAGCACTGATGTACCATCTAAACAACACATAATGAAGCCATGTTCTGGAGAACTTATGACATTTATCTTTGGAATTCTTCCCTTGGGGTTGAATTGGCCTGATTAGTAATTTAGTGGTTTCAGATTCACAAAGTCTAATATAGTATGGCCCCTGCATCCTTAGGGAATACATTCTAAGACCTACCATAGATGATTGGAACCACAGATACAAGTAAACACCTGATAATCTCACATATAATGTGATGTTCTTGTTACATATGCATAATAAAGTTTAATAAATTAAACACAAAGTAAGACATTGCCAACATCACATACAGTAATGATAAACTATATTGTACAATATTATACAGTATTGTACTCCTGGGGTTTATGGGTGTTCAAAGAAGATTAGCACCTCTGGCATGAGGGCCACCTTGGCCATCCATCTGACATTTAACTATTACCTGTGACTCCAAGAAGCCTTAGCACGCATAGTGTCCATTTTCCAGTAAACCATCTCGGCAGATAGGCTAAACCAGGTTGAGGGTAATCCAGTTGTCCGCAAACCCATCAGCAAGTTAGGGTGTCTAGCCAAAGCATGTGAAGTCTTCCAGTGGGTGAATGAGAACAGTTTGTTCCATCAGCCAAGAAGGTAGCTGAAGTAGGCACTATGGAGCCCTTAAACACTGAAGATGCCAAAGTCATCCACTGCACCCTGGACCATTGTCATTCATCCTGACATTTCTCTTGCCACTAGATTTTGATGACTTTGGAAGAGTTTGAGGTGGATGATTTCATGCTTCACTTGAATCTCCACCCCACACAACCCCCACCATCATTAACCCCCAGTAACTGAATCAGCAAATACCAAATCAGCCAATACAGGGACCCTGCTCTATATCTAGGCAGAATGCTTCCTTTCCCATCCAGCCATCCACCCTGGTCACTGTTTTGCCATATGCCCTGATGCTATATGCATACTGCCTTCCCCCTACCTCTCTCCACCTTTGGCATTAAGTACTATAATTAAATCAACATTAATATGACTTCTGGAAAGAGTGAGTCAATAGACTTCCTTAAACATTTTTTTTAAAAACCTATATTCAACACCCCTATAACTTCCCAAACCAAAATTCCCTTTAATGGCTATTACTTCCCATATATGTTGTCTTTCCCATAAGAATGCAAACTTCTATAAGACAGAACTATCTTGCTTTTGTTTCTGTACTCCCAGCACAGTACTCAATACAGAGTAAAAGCTTAATAAATGCTTTCATTTGTTCATGATCATTAGTCTGACTCTTAAAACAATCATGTATCTATTAAGATAAGCCTGCCATCATCTCAAACACAATATATCTATACTAAAAAAAATTATCATACTCCTTTTCAAAAAACACAACTTTCAACTTCCAGACTAAGATGGCCTCAGTATAGAAGGAACTTTATGACTCTCTCTACTACTAATCACAACAAAGGATCACAAAAGCACAAAAATCAAAATTAGACAAGTTAAGGGCCCCGCCACAGAGCATAGCCTTGAAGGTAGTCAGGGTTTGGGCATTTCCTAAGGGGGTAAAATTACACCTATCCAAGTGCGAGCTGATCACCTCTCCCCCACATCACCTAGCACCAGAATCAGAGTGAGGGCCAGGCAATCTCTAAATTCTCCAGGGGCTGGTTGAGGGCGCCACAGTCTTACCCCTGAGGACAGAGAAAAATCCTAGCATGAGACTTGGGACCCGAAGCCAAGGAGCAAGGAGAACAGGATGGAGATAGCACAGAGATGGGCTGCCCACAGCAGACACAGTGGAGACCGAAGAAAACTGTCTCAGGGCAAAAACTGCTCCTATACCAAAAGCTGACTGCCCTCCTCACTCAGACTTCTGGCTGAGAAAGAAAGATAAAACTAACACAGCAATGGCCACAAACACCCAAGAACTACAATCCACAAGTACCAAAAAAAGTAAGATGCAACAGAGAAAGTCTGACATTGGATAACTTCTATGGAGAAAAGGAGCAGAGTACACAGTTGACAAAAAAGAGTGTTAAACAAGCAAACACATCCAAACTTTCCAAAAAAGAATGGAAATTGGTCACAAGCTCTGGAGGAACTCAAAATGGAGTTCAAGAACCAAGTAAGAAAGATTGAAGAAAAATGGCAGGAAAAGTGGGAAATAGAAATGCAAGTAATTCAAAAAGAAAATAACAGTTTAAAAGACAGAATCTCCCACTTGGAAAAAGAAACACAGAAATCACATGAAGTAATAAGCATATTGGAGACCAGAATTGACCTGTTAGAAGCCATGAAAAGCAGGATAGACCAAACCAAAAAGGAAAATCAAAAGACCATAGCTGAAAATAAGTTTTTAAAGACTAGAATGGAGCAAGTAGAAGCTAATGATCTCACAAGACAGCCAGAATAAAGAAAAATCAAAAGAATGAAAAAATAGAAGGAAATATGAAATATCTCATTGAAAAAACAAATGACCTAGAAAACAGGTCAAGGAGAGACAATTTGAGAATCATTGGTCTAACTGAAAACCTAGAAATAAACAGAAATCCTGAAATTATACGACAAGAAATTATCCAAGAAAACTGCCCTGATATTCTTGAACAAGAGGGCAAAATAGATATTGAAAAAGTCCTTAGATCACCCTCTACATTAAATCCTCAAAAGACAACACCCAGGAATGTAATTGCTAAATTTAAGAGCGTCCAAGCCAAGGAGAAAATATTGCAAGAAGCCAGAAAGAAACAATTTGGATATCAAGGAGCCCAAGTCACTATAACACAGGATCTGGTGGCTTCCATGCTAAAGGACTGCAAGGCTTGGAATACGATATTCAAAAAGGCAAGAGAATTTGGTCTACAACCAAAGATCACCTTCCCATCAAAACTGACTATATACTTCCAGGGGAAATTATAGACATTTAACAAAATAGAAGATTTCCAAGTATTTGTAAACAAAAGACCAGAACTAAATGGAAAATTTGATGTCCAAATACAAAATTCAAACCTGAAAAAGTAAACAAGAAAGAGGGGTGTTATGAGAGGCAAGGGTACTGTAAGGATGGGAGAATGGGACAAAAAAGAACCAGAAGAAGGCCGTTGGTGACAGTTCCTGACAGTTGAGACCAGAGAGAATTCTGGGTAATTCTCCAGAGGAAGGAGGAGGAGAAGGAGTTCTGGCAGAGGACTGAGAGAGGGAGGAGGAGAACATCTCAGCTCAAATCCAGTCCTGAAGGCTTCCTGAAGATCTTTCTTTGGACATTGATGCCTCAATTCCCTGGTCAAAGGCATCCCATCACTTCTCACCCATCAAAGCTTTAATCATTGGGTCAGCTAAGTGTCTGGACTCCATTTTGGGAGCCATCTCTTAGGCTCCTCCCCACATTACCCAACCTTGCTGAGAGACCCTTTTCGGTTTGATTTTGGAATTATAGAAAAGGATGGAAATAGGAAATAGAAATAGAAACTGAAGGAGAAGTGGTGAGGGGTGATGCTTGGGAGCAGGAACCCCAATGGTTCCCACCCGAGTGACAGACCCCATAGAAATAGAGAAGAGGGCACCCCAAAATCCCCTCTGCCCTTCACCCCTTTCCCCAATCCCTGAATTGTGATTAATAAAAGCCATTCATGGTCGACTTCTGGTTAAGATGGCGGCAGTGTAAGGAGCAGCTGCTTGATCTCTCCTGACCGAAGCATACAGAACCCCTCAAGGGGAAATAAAAACGAGTCCAGAGGAATGAAGGAACCCCACAACAGGGCGCAGCATTGAAGGTACGCAGAATCAGGGCCTTTCCACACTATAAAGGGGTGAAACAGCTCTCACTAAAACGCGAGAGGAGGAAGCCCCTCCCCCACCCCCCACACCTAGAACAACACAACCCACAAGTGGGAAAACAGGACTGGGGCAACCAGATAATCACTGGCAGCCCCAGGGCTTGTACCTTTGTGCTGCAAGACGAGGGACCCCAGGAGGCTGGGGGTGCGCACAGACTTTCCCCAAGTGTCCACGTGGGTGAAGGCACCGCCTGGGGCCTGGACAAAGGCCTCTAAAACATGGCCTCTCCCAAGCGCTGAAGGCATCGCCTCAGGTGCGAATAAAGATCTCCAGCCCATGGACTTTCACTACCTTCTGCTGGGGTGAAGGCAGAGCCCTAAGAGTGTCTGCACAGGCAAAGGCAGTGCCCTAGGCTTGAATAACGATCTCCAGCCCAGGCTTGGACCTCCAGTGAGGACCCCGTGCAGACCAGAGCGTGGCTGTGGAAGCAGCCCCAAAGACTGCTGAAGGAACCTCGAGCAGAGGGGCAGACCAGGGTCTACCAGGAGGCCTGACCCCGAGGACAAGGAGACCGGAGCCCGGAGCTTGCAAGGCCCAGGCAGACCCTGAGTGCAAAGACAAAGCTGAAAGGGGGCGGGGCTAACAATGGCCAGCAATAAGGAAGTCCAGAAGAAAAAGACTATCAAGAGAAATTCTGGAACACTGGACAACTTCTACACAGAGAAAATCCAGACAACAGAGGAGGGAAAACAAAAACCCAAACCTCCCAAAAAAAATGAAAGCTGGTCACAAGCTATGGAAGAGTTTAAAAATGAAATGCTGAGGAAGATGGAAGAAATCTGGCAAGAAAATAACAGTTTAAAAGGCAGAATTTCACAATTGGAAAGTGAGACAAGACAACTGAAGACCAAAAATGACCAGATTGAAAAGGAAAACCAAAAAATTATAGCCAAAAACCAAAACATTAAAGCCGAAAACCAAAACATTAGAGCCGAAAACCAAAACATTAAAGTCGAAAACCAAAACATTAAAGCCTAAAACCAGTCCTTAAAGGCTAGAATCGAATATTTAGAAACCAATGATCTCTCAAGACAACAAGAACAAATAAAACAAAGTCAAAAGACTGATAAAATAGAAGGAAACATGAAATATCTCAATGAGAGAGTAACAGACCAAGAAAACCTGTCTAGAAGAGACAACTTGAGAATCATTGGTCTTCCAGAAAAGACAGAAATTAATAGAAACTTGGACTCCATACTTAAAGAAATTATTCAGCAAAATTGCCCTGAAGTTCTACAACAAGAGGGCAATATAGACATTGAAAGGATCCATAGAACACCCTCTACACTGGACCCAGAAAAGTCAACACCCAGAAATATAATAGCGAAATTGAAGAGCTTTCAAGTTAAAGAAAAAATCTTACAAGAAGCCAGAAAGAGACAATTCAAACATCAAGGAGCACCAATAAGGATCACACAGGATCTGGCAGCCTCAACGCTAAAAGACCGCAAGGCTTGGAATACAATATTCAGAAAGGCAAGAGAGCTGGGCCTTCAGCCACAAATCAACTACCCAGCGAAACTGACTATATACTTTCAGGGGAAAGTATGGGCATTCAACAAAATTGAAGAATTCCAAGTTTTTGCACAAAAGAGACCAGGACTAAATGGAAAGTTTGACACTCAACCACAAATATCAAGAGAAAGATGAAAAGGTAAATAAGAAACAGAGGGAAAAGAAAGAAAACTCATAGTCTTTTAAGCTTGACTCTTTAAGGGCTTGACTCTTTAATAAGATCTAATTATCTGTATTACTAGGTGGAGAAATGCTATGTATAATTCTCTGTAGTGAACTCTATTCACTATTATAATATTCACTATTATAGCAACCAGAAGAATAACTCATAGGGAGAGGACAGGATACTAAATGGTCTAAGAAGACATGGGGGCTGGGGAAGAGGGGGAAATAGTAGGGGACACCAAGAAAAATCCGAGTAAATAAGAAAAATAAGATATTCTATTACACACAAAGAGGGCACGGGAAAGGGAGGGAATGAATAATATCATAAGAAGGAGAGGAAGAGAGCATAATCAAACCTTACTCTCAGTGTAATCAACCCGGAGAAGGAAGAGTAGCTTTATTATCCATCCGGATAAAAAACTCTATCTAACCCTACTGAGAAAGTCAGAAGGGATAAACCAAAGGGAGCAGGGGAGTGGGGAGGCCAAAAAAGGGAGGGGAGAAGAAGAGGGAGGGAATTAATTTGGTCTTTAAAAAAAACAAAAAGAGGGGAAAAACAAGGGAGGGGGCAGAAAGGGAAGTCAATCAAGGGAGGGGATAAGGGATACCGGCTCAAAGCAAACCACTGGTGTAAAAGAAAATAGTGTAATAAAAAGGAGTGGGTCTAGGGGAGGATACAAAAATGTCAGTGAATACACAACTAACAATTGTAACTCTGAATGTGAACGGGATGAACTCACTCATAAAACGGAAGCAAATAGCAGAGTGGATCAGAAACCAAAATCCTACCATAGGTTGTCTACAAGAAACACATATGAGGCGGGTAGACACACACAAGTTCAAGGTTAAGGGTATGAGCAAAATCTTTTGGGCATCAAATGAGAAAAAGAAGGCAGGAGTGGC
>NW_025370227.1:0-596 GCF_016433145.1 Gracilinanus agilis | reverse complement strand
ATAAGAAAGAGGTAAGAGAGATGAATGAAGTCCTAGAAAAATTAGATTTAATTGATATGTGGAGAAAAATAAATACGGACAAAAAGGAATACACCTTCTTTTCAGCTGCACATGGTACATTTACAAAGATTGACCATGTAATAGGGCATAGAATCATGGCAAACAAATGCAAAAGAGCAGATATAATAAATGTAACCTTCTCAGATCATAATGCAATAAAAATAATAATTAGCAAAGGGCACCTGGACAGGCAAATGAAAAACCAATTGGAAATTAAACAATATGATTCTCCAAAACCAATTTGTCAAAGAAGAAATCATAGAAACAATCAACAATTTCATTGAAGAGAATGACAATGATGAGACATCCTACCAAACTCTGTGGGATGCAGCCAAGGCAGTACTCAGGGGGAAATTTATATCCTTGAGTGCATATATTAACAAATTAAGGAGGGCAGAGATTAATGAATTGGGCATGCAACTCAAAAAATTAGAAAGCGAGCAAATAAAAAACCCCCAGATGAAAACTAAATTAGAAATACTAAAAATTAAGGGAGAAATTAATAAAATCAAAAGTAAAAGAACTATTGAATTAAT
>NW_025370226.1:2425-6696 GCF_016433145.1 Gracilinanus agilis | reverse complement strand
AGCTAATAAGTATATATACATATATATACATATATAACATATATACACCTGTATATATTTAATCTTCAACTCAAATTTTCCAATTCTTACTCTATTGGATCAAAAGAATGTATAAATTGGCCTAAAGCGACATAACAACAGATAAAATTAAAGGTTCAGTAAGTATAGTATAGTCTTCTCCAATTATATTGTGATTATCAGGAATTCTGCAAATAAATTCTAGGTAGTTATAAGTCATTCTATAAGAACTTGATACCCTAAATTGATTTAGTCATTTATCTGAATCAATAGCAGGAATAAAAATGCACTGGAGGTCTCCCTTCTCCTGCCTAAGGCTAAGTCTTGTCCAAGTACAAGTGATCCAAATACACCTTATCTTTTCTAGCAGACTGTCCCCTCTATTATCCCTTCTCTTTCAGGAATCTTCAATTGTTCCTTGCTTACAGGCTGCTTTCCTTGCACCTACAAACCTGCCCATTTCTCCTTATCTTGAAAAGACCCTCACTTAATCTAGCCAGACATACAAGCTATATATATAGGTTCTTTATCTCTCCTCAATTTTAAGGCTAAACTCCATGAGAAGGCAGTCTACAACAGATGCTTTAGCTTCCTTTCCTCTTAGTCTTTTAACTCTTTGCAGCCTGATCTCCAAACATCACTGCTGAAACTCTCCAAAGTTATTGATTTTTTAGCAAATATAATAATATTTTTCTCAGTTTTCATCCACTTTTCTTGACATTGTCAATCACTGCTTTCTCCTTGATATTTTCTTTTCTCTAGGTTCTCTAGGTTTCTTTTCTCTAGATTCTATAGGTTCCTTTCTATAGGTTCTAATGAAACTGTTATCATGGTTTTCTACTTATATGACTTCTCTTTCTCAAGTACCTTTTGCTGGAACTTCATCCCAGCCACTCCAGCTAACCATGGATTTTTCCAAGATTTCTGTCCCAGCCCCTTATTCTCTTTTCCATTTATACTGCTTTACTCAATTATATCATCAATTCTTATGTTTTCAATTATCATCTCTAGCAGATGTCTTTCAGATCTTCTTATCCAGTTTTCAGTTCTCTAAACTCCTCGAGATGACAACCCAACACCTAACAGCTGATCTCATATCTCCAACTGCCATTCAGACATCTCAAAGATCCTGAACTAAATGACCCCTGGATTTCTTAAATGTCACATGTCCAAAATGACCTCATTATCTTTCCCCCATATTGCTCCTCTCTTCCTAACTTCCCCATTACTATCAAGGGTAAAACTATAATTCCAGTCATTCGTGTATGAACTATTGAATTGACCGCTGGTTGATCTCCCTGCATCAAGTCTCTGTCCACTACAATCCATCCTCCATTCAGCTGTAAAATTGTTCTTTTTAATTTTTTTTATTTATTTTAAATTTTTATCTTTATTTTATTCCAATAACGAATTTACACATGTTTTCCAAAGTTATATGATTCACGTTGTCTCCTTCCCCTCTTCCCTCACCCCTCCAGATGTTGACAAGCAATTCCACTGGGTTCTACATGTATTATCACTCAAAACATATTTCCACATTATTCATTTCTGTAAAAGAATAATCTTGTAAAACCAAAACCCCAAATCATATACCCAAATAAACAAGTGATAAATCATATGTTTTCATCTGCATTTCTACTCTGACAGTTCTTTTTCTAGAGAAGCAAAGATCTCACTGTGTCATCTCCCAGTCTAAATGATTTTAGTGCCTCCTTATTAGTTCCAAGCTAAAATATAAAATCCTAAGTTTGGCTTTTAAAGTTATGCATAACCAGGCTTTTCCAGGCTTCTTCAACTTCACCCCCCTCAACAAACTCTTCTGATCCAAAGACATTTCTCCCACCCCCACTTGTTATTTTTCTCACATAACACTCCACCTCTTGAATGAAGATTTTCACTTGCTATCCCTATCAGGACCTCTTTTCCTCACTTCCCATTCCTAGCTTCTTGACTTCTTCTAAGTAACAGCTAAAATACTATCTTTCTCAAGAAGCCTTTCCTAGTCCTCCATGGTTCTATTGTCTTCTTTTGGAGACTACCTCCTGCTAATACTATGCATAATTTCTCTGAATACCATTATTTTTATGTTGTCTCTCCAATTAGACTGCAAGCTCCTTGAGAGTTGGGATTGTCTTTTTTTTCCCTTTCTTTGTATCCTCAGAGCTTAAAAATATATGGGCACTTAATGAATGTTAATTGACTGAGATGCCTGACTATCTTGTCTTTAATCTCCTTTAATTCATCCTTTCCATGATTTCTTTGGCATAATGTTCTCTGCAATATAGATCACAATGTAACTTAGTATACGACCTTAATGAGTTGCTGCAGTGGTCAAAAAAATCATAACTCTAGAACTTGCCTAATGATAAATCTTTCTAGATACAGCAAAGCTAGTTAGTTCTCAGACAAGAGCTAGTTTATTTATAATCCTGGTGACAGATCTGGGACATCATAGTTTAAATGCTGTAATATAAAAGGGAACACAGTTTAATATAAAATTTATTCATACTGAAATAGAAAAGTAGAAAATGAAGAAATTACTTTTTAGTTGTTACCACTATATAATATCCTTTTAACTACATTTATTAATCATCATTCATCATCCTACAATTTCTGATATGTAAGCAAATACCACAGCTGTGTTAGAAATTAAGTGGAGTATGTTGCTTAGAAATAAGGAAAGCTAAAGTAGAATGTGGGAAGAGTCTTAGTTAAGATATGGCAATTATAATACCTTAGAAGACTGGAAGATAAGATCAAGGAATGAAGAAAAATGGAAATATTTGAAAGGGAACTTTTTTTTTTAATTTGGGAATTCAATGTCAGTCATTCAAAATATAAACAATTAACTCAACACCAAAACCCATGAATTAACAAAAGGTAGAAAGTGATATAATTTTTGTGTCTGGGGATATCGCTAATGCTAATGTTAATAATGTTACTGTGTAACAATATTATTATAACTGATATTTTTTGTTAAAGTATTTCCTTTAATAGACAGGCCATATCACAGTTTATTTCCTTATTTCTACTGGAACCGAACTGTAATTTTACCTCTCTGCCCTAAAAAAAAAAAAGTACAAAAAGTTAGCTACCCTGATAGTATAGCTACATTTTCATTACTATTAGTACTGTAGTAAGACTTCAATTTGTGTTAAAAGAGTTATTTGGAAATTCTAATGGAAATATTTGACTTGAAAGGCTATATGTCTAGAAAGTTTGCTTTTCTCCATCAAGTATCAACTTTTACCAAAGAGCAAAAAAAAGGAATAAAATCCAATAAAAATTGTTTTTGTCTTTCTCAAACACAGAAGCAGCCAAATTCACTGAGTTTTCTTTTTCTTTCAAATTTTAGAAAAAGCTGAATTTCCCAGCCTGATACATGGCATGCCAAGTTTCGTCATGGAAACCTTTCTGTGGATTATAAATTGCTGAAAACAGTGGTTTATAATAGAAAATGCAACTAACCACTCATATTAAGCAAGTTATACAAGCAATGTGACCTTACAGCCACAAAGTTTAAGAAAACTATGGGGATGTATAATTTTGTCACAGCTGTAGAGTCCCATAACTCCCTTGCTTATAAAGTAGGGCTCTCTCTTGTGTTGGACAATTTATTAGTTGGCCTGGAAATGACAGTGCCTTGTTTTAAAAAGAATTACTTGAGTTATGATAATACTATTAGTAATAATAAAAATTTAACAATAACTTTCTTAACACCTTTCTTTACAAAAATCTGTTTTGCCATCTGTCTAGCTACTATGGGTAATGAAGTAAGCTAAACATGTCATTCATTTTTACAACTGCCCATTCAACTATGATAAAAGTCTGTCTTCATGACACCTCAGTCTAAATAAGCCTGTAATAGAGAACTGAGATGTAAAATCTGTGTAAGTACTTACTTATTTAATGATGGATTTAAATCTAGAAAAGTCCTTAGAGTCTATCATTTTTGAATGAAATTAAATGCCTTCATTTTACAAATGAGGAAACCAAGAACAGAAAAAGGTTAAGTAGACTTTCCCAAGGTCATGCAGATGGTGACAAAGAATTGAAATTCAATCCTTTAAATGTAAAACCAGAACTCTTATCTCTTGCTGCCTCTCATCCTTATATCAAGTACTTTTACTGGTCAATGGCCAGATTGCTTCTTTGTCTAGCTTTTTCATACTGTCTAGTAAGATATCAGCTCCTAGAAGGGAAAGATTTGGGTGGCTTTTTATCATAGTACCCCCCCCCCCCCCTCTTATCAC
>NW_025370226.1:0-2340 GCF_016433145.1 Gracilinanus agilis | reverse complement strand
CCCCCCCCCCGGCTCTTATCACAGTGCCTTATGCATTCTGGTGTTTGACAAAAATAGGTCAAATTGAATTCAGGTGGTCTAGAAAATTAATATATATGAATAAATGTTTAATCTATTTTGTTGATGTATTGCTGATAAAACAGGGATAAAAGAGCTGCTTAAGGTCTGACATCTAAGTTTTATGCCTGAAAATGCATATTATAGGACCGTATTTGCTAATTTGAATTTTTATTAACAATACTTGGTGTTCAGTCTTTTCAATCACGTCTAATTCTTTGGGACACCTTTTTAGAATTTTCTTGGAAAAGTTGCTGGTGTGGTTTGCCATTTCATCTTCTAGATCATTTTTAAAGATGAGGAAACTCAGGCAAAAGGGGTTAAATGACACGCCCAGGATCATACAGCTAGTAAATGTCTGAGACTGGATTCGAATACAGGTCCTCCTCATTCCAGGACCAGAGGTTTACCTATTGTGCCACCTACCTGCCCTGTTTAAACCATCAGGTTATACACAACATAACAACTTGATCTTTGCAGAGAAATAATTCAAGGTTGAGATATACAGTCCATGTTTTCTCTGTACTTGTTAGAAAAAAAATGTTTCTTCCCATGTTTTTATTTTTCCAAAACAAAAACTCAATTGTGTTATTTGTCTACATAACTAGGACTGAGTCAGGAGGCATCAATAAACCTAACATTTACTATACAAAGACAAAAAAAATTGCCCCTCTCTTCAGGTAGCTTTCATTCTCTCCAGTAGTACTTGTCTATCAACAAAGGTCTTCAAGAAGAGGCTTGATTATCATTTGTGAGATATTTTAGAAGAAATTGTTGATCAGATACAGTTTAGTCTAGTTCACTTCAGAGATCCCTTCCAATTCTGAGGTTTTTAAAGAAAATGATGTTATATATAGTATTAGAATGGAAAGAAAGAACCAAGGCAGAGAGAAGAAAACACCTAGAATATTCTCTTCATTTTAAGGATGAGCAAACAGCCTCAGAAAAGAATTATAGAGCTAGAAAGGATCTTGCAGTTCATCTAGTCCAATCTCCTTGTTTTGCAAATGAAGAAATTAAACTTTGAGACTGAACTTGGTTTTCTTTAAATCATACAGGAAGTTGAGTAGCAGAGATGAAATTTAAAGTCAGGTGCTCCAATGATGCAATACTCTCCACACCCTACCATTACTGTATAAGTCTATTCTAGTCTAGGTGTCTAGACTTTTTTTTTGTCAACTCCTTTATTTGGTGCTTCTTCCTTCTTCTGTCCCTTAAGTATGGTCAACCCTGGATCTTTTTATTCATGTAATTTTCATAAATTCCTAAGTTTTCAATGTAAATAACTATGCAAATAATTCCCAAGTCATCCTCTCATCCCTGCATGATGGATAATAATACTTAGAAATATGACAAGAATTTTAAATTCCCAAACTAAAACTATCACTTCCCCCTCATCTAAATCACTCTGGTTTTGACCATATTTACAATCTCAATGAAAATTTGGCTATTATGCCCAAGGAACCATAAAATTGTATATCCTTTGACCCAGTGATTCCAATACTAAGTCTGCATTCCAAAGAGAACAAAGATAGGGGGAAAATACCTACTTGTACAAAAATATTTATAGGTTTTTTTTGTGTGTGTGATGGCAAAGAATTTGATGTCCATCAGTCAGGAATGGCTGAACAGGTTGTGCTGTATGATTGTAATGGAATATACTTGTGCCATAAGAAATGATGAACAAGAGGAGTACGAAAAAAAACCCTGGAAAAACATAGATGAAGTGACACAAAATGAAGTGAGCAGAACCAGGAGAACATTGTAAGCAATAAAAGCAATAATATCTGGTGATCAATTGTGAATGATTTACCTATTATCAGCAATTGCAAGAATCCAAGACAACTCCAAGGAATTCTTATTGAAAAAGGCTATCCACCACCATAGAAGGAACTAATGGAGTCTGAATGTAGATTAAGGCATATAGTGGAAGGAAGGAGGGAGAGAAAGAGAGGAAGAAGGAAGGAAGGAAATTAGGCTATGGTAGTATCCTGAATAAAAAAAAATTTTTTTAATCCTAAATAAATGTTGTGAAATGTTAGGTTATTGAATTTTGGTCTATGCTACAATAAACATAAGAGGGAGAATAATGTTTGTATTTTGTATTCTATATTCCTATTGTATGAAGTAGAATTCTGGGGAAGCTCATATCCCAAGAATCACTCTCATGAGCAAATAGGAGACTTGATAAGATGCTGGCAGAGTTCATGTGGCTTTATTCAGGGGAGAAGATGGGGTATAGAGTAAGAGAGCATGGTCTAGGGAAATCTCTCAGAAGCAGTA
>NW_025370225.1:1285-3142 GCF_016433145.1 Gracilinanus agilis | reverse complement strand
AGCAAATTGAACACCAGAAATGACCAGATTGAAAAGGAAAACCAAAAAATTATAGCCGAAAACCAGTCCTTAAAGGCTAGAATTGAAAAATTAGAACATAATGATCTCTCAAGACAACAAGAACAAATAAAACAAAGCCAAAAGACTGATAAAATAGAAGGAAACATGAAATATCTTAATGAGAAAGTGACAGACCAAGAAAACCGGTCGAGAAAAGACAATTTGAGAATCATTGGTCTTCCAGAAAAGGCAGAAATTAATAGAAACTTGGACTCCATACTTAAAGAAATTATTCAGCAAAATTGCCCTGAAGTTCTACAATAAGAGGGCAATTATAGACATTGAAAGGATCCATAGATCACCCTCTACACTGGACATAGAAAAGTCAACACCAAGGAATATAATAGCAAAATTTAAGAGCTTTCAAGTAAAAGAAAATATTTTACAAGAAGCCAGGAAGAGACAATTCAAATATCAAGGAGAACCAATCAGGATCACACAGGATCTGGCAGCCTCCAAGCTAAAAGACCACAAGGCTTGGAACACAATATTCAGAAAGGCAAGAGAGATGGATCTTCAGCCACGGACCAACTACCCATCGAAACTGAGTATATACTTCTAGGGGAAAGTATGGGCATTCAATAAAATTGAAGAATTCCAAGTTTTTGCACAAAAGAGACCAGGACTAAATGGAAAGTTTGATACCCAACCACAAAAACCAAGAGAAACATGAAAAGGTAAATAAGAAACAGACGGAAAAGAAAGAAAACTTATAATTCTTTAAATTTGACTCTTTAAGGGCTTAAATGAGATCTAATTATCTGTATTACTAGGTGGAGAAATGCTATGTATAATTCTCTGTAGTGAACTATATTCACTAGTATAATATTCACTATTATAGCAACCAGAAGAATAATTCATAGAGAGAAGATAGGATACTAAATGGTCTAAGATGACATAGGAGGTAGGAAAGAGTGGGGGTATAGTAGGGGACACCAAGAAATATCTGAGTAAATAAGAAAAATAGGATATTCTATTACACACAAAGAGGGCATGGGAAGGGGAGGGGATAAATACTATCATAAGAAGGAGAGGAAGAGAGCATTAAGAGGGGATAATCAAACCTTACTCTCAGTATAATCAACCCAGAGAGGGAAGAGTAGCTTTATTATCCACTTGGATAAAAAAAACTCTATCTAACCCTACTGAGAAAGTCAGAAGGGACAAACCAAAGGGAACAGGGGAGTGGGGAGGTCAATAAAGGGAGGGGAGAAGAAGAGGAAGTGAATTCATTAGGCCTTTAAAAATAAAAAGAGGGCAATAACAAGGGAGGGGGCAGAAAGGGAAGTCAATCAAGGGAGGGGATAAGGGACACCACCTCAAAGCATACCACTGGTTTAAAAGAAAATAGTGTAAGAAGAAGGGGTGGGTCTAGAGGAGGATACAAAAATGTCAGTGAATGCACAACTGATAATTGTAACTCTAAATGTGAATGGGATGAACTCACTCATAAAATGGAAGCAAATAGCAGAGTGGATCAGAAACCAAAATCCTACCATTTGTTGTCTACAAGAAACACATATGAGGCGGGTAGACACACAGAAGTTTAAGGTTAAGGGCTTGAGCAAAATCTTTTGGGCGTCAAATGAAAAAAAGAAGGCAGGAGTGGCTATCATGACCTCTGACAAAGCCAAAGTAAAATTAGTTATGATTAAAAAAGACAGGGAAGGTCATTACATCCTGATTAAAGGCAGTATAAACAATGAGGAAATAACACTGCTCAATATATATGCACCAAGTGGTATAGCATCCAAATTCATAAAGGAGAAACTGGCAGAGCTCAAGAAGGAAATAGAC
>NW_025370225.1:0-1199 GCF_016433145.1 Gracilinanus agilis | reverse complement strand
AAAAATTAGATTTAATTGATATGTGGAGAAAAATAAATAGGGACAAAAAGGAATACACCTTATTTTCAGCTGCACATGGTACATTCACAAAGATTGACCATGTACTAGGACATAGAATCATTGCAAACAAATGCAAAAGAGCAGATATAATAAATGTAACCTCCTCACATCATAATGCAATAAAAATAATAATTAGTAAGGGCACCTGGACAGGCAAATCAAAGACCAATTGGAAATTAAACAATATGATTCTCCAAAACCAATTTTTCAAAGAAGAAATCATAGAAATAATCAACAATTTCATTGAAGAGAATGACAATGATGAGACATCCTACCAAACTCTGTGGGATTCAGCCAAGGCAGTACTCAGGGGGAAATTTATATACTTGAATGAATATATTAACAAATTAAGGAGGGCAGAGATTAATGAATTGGGTATGCAACTCAAAAAAATTAGAAAGTGAACAAATTAAAAAATCTCAAATAAAAACTAAATTAGAAATACTAAAAATTAAGAGAGAAATTAATAAAATCGAAAGTAAAGAACTATTGAATTAATAAATAAGATTAGAAACTGGTATTTTGAAAAAACAGATAAAATAGACAAAGTACTGGTCAATCTAATAAGAAAAAGGAAATAAGAAAACCAAATTGACAGTATCAAAGATGAAAAGGGAGACCTCACCTCTAATGAAAGGGACATTAAGGCAATCATTAAAAACTATTTTGCCCAATTATATGGCAACAAATATAACAATTTAGGAGATATGGATGAATATCTACAAAAATATAAATTGCCTAGATTAACAGCAGAAGAAATAGAATACCTAAATAATCCCATATCAGAAATAGAAATTGAACAAGCCATCAAAGAACTCCCTGATTAAAAATCACCAGGACCTGATGGATTCACAAGTGAATTCTATCAGACATTCAAAGAGCAACAATCCCAATAATATAAAAATTATTTGATATGATAAGCAAAGAAGGAGTCCTACCAAATTCCTTTTATGACACAAATATGGTACTGATTCCAAAGCCAGGTAGACCAAAAACAGAGAAAGAAAACTATAGAGCAATCTCCCTAATGAACATAGATGCAAAAATCTTAAACAGAATATTAGCAAAGAGACTCCAGCAAGTAATTAAGAAGATCATCCACCATGATCAGGTGGGATTTATACCAGGAATGCAAGGAT
>NW_025370224.1:0-4588 GCF_016433145.1 Gracilinanus agilis | reverse complement strand
GTCTCTAGGCCTGACTCTCACTCCACTGAGCTACCCAGCTATCCCCTAGATAGATAAATTGATAGTTGGAGAAAGAAGGCAACCACACAAAATATTTACAGAATGATGTAGGGAAATTCTGTTTATTTTTAAATGTAGCAGTGGTATTGACAATAAGAGCTTTAAGAACTCTGGCTAGGGAAAGGATGAAGGTGAAGGGCCCAAATGCAATAAGTGGAGGAGTCTTGAGGAAGAGATAGGGCATGGGTTGTATTGGAAGACCATTAGGATTTGAGACTTTAGAGGTGAAAGAGAAGAACATTGCCTAGGGAGAAAATGCCAAAAAAGTAGTGGCATTAGCAATTTGATAGTAATAAAAGGGTACTAATAATTTGACAGTGATACAAGAAAAGCAACTATGTGACACAGGTAAGTGGATAGAGTTCCAGGCCTAGAGTCAAGAAGACTCATCTTCCCAAGTTCAAATCTGGCTTCAGACACTTCTTGCCACTTTGTGCAAGTCATTTAACCCTATTTGTCTCAGTTTCCTCATCTATAAAATGAGCTGGAGAAGGAAATGCCAACCATTCTAGAATTTTTGCCAAGAAAACCCTAATCCCACATACAACAAACTCCTGAACTGCCTTAGGTTCAAGTCCCTGTGCCAATTAGGTTTATAATTATAATTGGCTATGGGCAAATGACTTCATCTCTTGAAGTTTCAGTTGTATCATCCATAGAATAGATATGATAATATATCCTACCATAGGTTTCTGTGTGAATAAAATGATAAATTTTTGTGTACATAGGACTTGACGTTGACCTATACGGCACAATTTCAAGGGATAAATAATCCTTTCCAATAGATGAAAATTAAGACAAATCATTCCTTTCTAGACTTTTTTGGGGGGGAATGCAGGTCTTAAGAGGGGCTTGCTTGAAGTTGGATAAAATCTAGTCCAAAATAGATTTATCTTGCAACTTAACCCTATGGTCAGGTCTTTCTTTCTGGGAAGTGCATCAGAATAGTTTCCAGTAGTCATAGCCTGGAAAGCTGTGAAATAGCAGGTGGAGGATGGATTCCTTGGATGAAACTGCCTAAATTAGGAAGAGAAAATTTAAAAAGGAGGTGAAAGGACAGTAGCGGCAAGTTTAAGGATTACAGGTAATGATGGCCAGCAAGCTGGTACCATGGATGGAGTACTGGGCTTATAATCAGGAAGATTCATCTTCAGATAATTATTGGCTGTATTACCCTGGGCAAGTCATATAACTCTGTTTGCCTCAGTTACTCATTTCTAAAAGTAAACTGAGAAGGAAATGGCATACAACTTTAGTATATCTGCCAAGAAAACCTCAAATGGGGTGAGAAGAAGAATCTAATGTGGCTGAAATGACTGAACAAGACTGGTAATGATAGGCATTTAAGCAATATCCCCTCCGGGAATGATAGAACCAATCAATCAGACATCTACAATTTAATACTGTAATTCTTTTTTCAATTTTATTTTCCTCAGTAAAGATATTATTTCAGAATCACCAAATCTAAATGAGCATTAGTTAATAAACATTTATTAAATACTTACTATTCACCTAGCACTGTACTAAGTTTTGGAGATGCAAAAAATGCAAAACAAAACATTTCTTGCTTTCAAGCAGCTCATAGTCCATTGGAGAGACAACACAAAGAACTCTACTTTGGAATACATACAGTATAGATGTAAACATGTGCGTATATATATATGGGTCAGCTATATTCCCAAACCACAAACTCAACCTTCACTTGTTCTACTCTCCAACCTTCACCCAGTAAGACGAGAATCTTCATTCATTCCATCTCTTTGTCTTTAATATCATTTATCCCTCCCAAAATGTCTTGCCACATCTGCCTAGATAACTTTTACTCGTGCTTCAGCACCTTCAACTTCCATATCTTCCAGCAGCTTATTCCCAAACACTCCAAACCTAACTATCTTCTGAACTCCTGAAGCATATGTGTGTATGTATGTATGTATATACACTTAGATATCGATATAATATTTCATCACATCATAGATCTAAAACTGTAACAGCCCTGAGAAGCCATCTACTTTAATCCCTTCATTTTACAGATAAGACTGAGGTTCAACGAAATTAAGTGACCAACCCCTGGTCACCTATCTGAGGCTAAATTTGAATCTAGTTCCTCTGATTTCAGGACTAGGGCTCTTCCTCCACATTTTCTCCCTCTTCCTGACATTCCGTAGTCCCTCAATCAAATGATTTATAGCATTCTCTGACAATTTCATATCTTTCCAATATAATTGTGAGCTTCTTGAGGACAGAGATCATATCTTTTTAAATATATTCTGTGGTATTTAGCACAATGCTGGGCACATAGCAGATGCTCAGGCCATACTTCCTGCATCTAATTGAATGGAAGGAAATGAATGTTTAATGTGGATGACTAAAATAATTCATTCTGGCTGTCAAGAAAGAAGAGGCTGCCTCGAGTACATATACCCTTAATGGCCTTTTCCACAAAGCCAGCTAAATCTCCAACAAAGTTGAGTTCAGAAAACTCCCGTAGCTCCTGAAAAGGACACACGTCTGCTGTCTTTTCTTCAGCTCTTATGCCCTCCTAACTGACGTGCTCTTCTTGCTCTAGCGAATGGTCCTGTTTTCAACAGGCCCTATAACATTACCGTGCATAACAACCTGTCACTATTATTCATGGCTTTCCTCCAGTCTCCATACTTTTGACACTGCCATTAAAGAGATTCAGTGTGCTTAGTAGCTCTTTAAAAAATAAATAATTGAAACCTAAATTATATTAAACCGGGCCATTGCTGACCCCTTCACCTCAGTCCATTGCTATCTCCTTAAATGTATTCCTTCCTAAATCATATTGTAATTTGAAGATGCTGAAGTCTAAGTTTTTTGACTCAAATGTAGTTCCTTCTGATGCATAATTCATTTTCACTTTGTTCCTGGTGCTGCGCATGCAATCGTTTTTTTGGCAGCTAAATGCAGGATGAAATCAACAACTCTGTAAAGGGTGAGAAATCAGAGTGGACATCTTGGCGGAAGAAATATTAAGCATGTCACAATGTTTTGTACTCTGTCTGCTGAAATGGAGACAAAAACTTCCAGCAACCATGGATTTAATAGGAGAGAATGACATTTAAGGCTGAAAATTATCCATCGCTGATATCATGGGAAAGGGACATTTAATTAGTCTTCCCATCACAGAAGCTGATGACTTTTGAAGGTTTTTGAGTCTCAATATTTTTTATTAGTGTACATGTGGATTTCTTTTTCCCCCTCTAAGGTCCATAAAGTTCCCTACCCAGCGTCATTCTTGCCTTCACAGAATAACTAAGTAACCCCTAATTGGGCCACACGGGTGATGCTACAACAGAGAAAAACTCCCCCAAACACATCAAAATACCTCATGGGCTTAAAAGAGATATATAACAGTGTTCAGGGTTCTCAGTTTGAGGAAGGATTTAGATGTATGGAAAACTTTGGGCTTGAGATAGTAAAGGAACAAAGAAAGCTAACCTGGTTTGGGGCTTTAGCTAATGTTGAGTGGTGCTATCTCTTTGACCCAGTGCTGAAGAGACAGGACTTGGTGTAATTTGGACCTAGTCAAAGGCTATATTTTGTGCCTTCGCATTTTGCCTTTCAATACTCATTTCCCTCTTACATATTCTCATACCATTATCCTATACTCAACTATCCCCTTTGTTTCACATTTTCCTTTGAACCTATTGACTCAGATAAATGAAAACTTGGAAGGCTAGCCATGTTATCATTAACTGATATCAGCTAAACATGTTACTATGCACCCCGAATGAGTTTTTTGTAAATTAATAGGGGAGTGTACAATACAAAAAGCAAAGGAAACTCAAAGGAATGAATACTGACTATGTAATGGTGTTAAAGGTACCCCATAAATGAAAGGTAGCATGATCAGTGGATAAATATCTAACTTCAGAATAAGGAAGACATGATTTCATATCAGAAACATATTGGATATGTTACTGTGCAATTTGGGGTAAATAATTTAATCTTTCATACAACTCTAAAAAATATAAGTTGCCTTAGAGATGGAATTGGGAGAGGATCATTCCTTAATGGAAGTTCTAAATGACAATAAAGTCACAGGTTCACTTTTATTCATTTATTCACTATTTTAGTCCTGGTACTGGGAAAAAACAGAAAGAAAAAGACAATTTGGGATAGCACTAAGAGACATAGGCGTCCTTTTCCCATGGGATAACTGCCCCATTGTGGAACATTTGAAATCTAACTGAGGGGCCATCCCTGTGCCCCTACCTCTTTCACAAATCTATAAAGGAGAAAACAGAAGATGAAGGATTCAATCTACTTTAGCTCTAGCTTTTCAAATGCAGTGGCTGGCACATTTTATCCTCAGATTATTTGCTAGCACTGTTTTTCTTATGTTGAATTGGTCTCAAGTCCCCACCACTGACTGGCTGAGCTGTCAATTAACATCTGGACAGTCAGGTTCAGGATAAGGACCAATTAATACTACCCTCATATATCCCAATGTTGCTACCGAGGTAAATAACAAAGGAAGAGAATGTTTGGTAACTTCCTGAGG
>NW_025370223.1:488-11165 GCF_016433145.1 Gracilinanus agilis | reverse complement strand
GGGGGGGGGGGTTGAAGGGGAAAGGAGGAGCATGAATCATGTAACCATGTTAAAAATGAATATTAATAAATGTAAAAAAAAATAAATAAATAAAAATTAAAAAAAAAAATCAACTTCAGTTCCACCTCCCACATGAGGGCTTTACCAACTTCTTTCCAGCTACTATTGCATCCATAAATAACTTTGTATTTATTTTGCATATCTCCGTAACCTGCTTTAATATGTATGTGTCCTTCCCTGCCTCCCTTCCCCATAAAATGTAAGTTGTTTGAGGTCAGGCACTGTTTCATTTTTACCTTGGAACATTACATAGTGTCTAAATTATAGGAGGCACTTGATTGTTGATTGATTGCTTGATTATTCTAGGGCCCAGTGTTGCACTGAAACTTTTTCATTTTTAAGGTGAGGGAGTTGAACTAGATGGCATCTATGTTTCATTAGATCTGGGTTGTAGAGATAGATCTGGGTTGTAGAGATAGGAGTTTAAGTCAGCCTCAGACATTAACTAGATTGTGATCCTGGGCAAATCACTCAGTTTTATTATCTGTATCTCTAAACTGGAAATAAAAAAGAACCAATCTCAAAGGCTCTTTATAAGGATCACATGGGATACATGTATAATGTACTTTTCAAACTTTAATGCACTATATTAATGCTTGCTATCATTATTGTTTTTGTGTCAAGGTTCTGTAACTCAATAAATTTCTTTTCTTATCTGAAATTATAGAAAATAGTTGCTTGTATCAGGAAATCTATCAGTTCATTGAATCACTGTTCTTAGAATTGCAGAAATTATCTGTTTTAATCTCCTTCCTTTAAGCATGTCATGTATCATTATCTTTATTTTACTAATTAGGCAACTGAGGCTCAGAGATTAAGTGTTCCAAGATCATTAAGTGGTGAAAAAAGGGTGGAGCTTCTACCTTCTGGTATAGGGGTCTCTTTCCAATTCACTTTTTGTAAGCTCTGTCATTTACTGAAACTTTAGCAGAAAATTAGTTGTGCACCATTTATAAGGCTCATTTTAAAAGCACACATTAGGTTTAATGAAATTCCAATTAACTAAAATTATTTTTTAAAAATCCATTTGGGGTTCATAAAATGAATTCATTATGCCTATTCTAAATACACTCTTTTGGCAGAATCTTTTTTTCTATATGTAGATTTAGAAAATAACCTCCTTAATTAAGGAAATGTGATATAGCTCTCAATGGAAACTCTGAGATGTCTTTTGAAAAAATTGCCAATAAGTATCATTGAAAGAAATCTATTTTGGTTATTTTAATAAAATAACCTAATAAAATCTGATCATGACTGTGATTTCATTGGTACTGGGAACTCCCAAGTGAGTGAAATCACTCCACCAGTGTAACTGTCTTCTCTATTACTTCTGCCTGAAGCAGTAACATTTTAAGTAACTTGCCTAGAATCATAGTCAATATTTGGTGAAAGTCAGACATGAATCTTGAACTTTAAGGATTGGCAATTAACTCTTTATCTATTACATCATGCTATTTCTCAGTGATTTAGTCAGAAATGAATATTTAAATGTTATATTACATTTTGTTTCTTTAGTGGTCCTTTTATCAGCTTAGCGGAATCCTTGCTTCTTTTGTTAAAATTTTAGATAAAATTATCAAAGCTCAAACAAACTTGCCTTAAAAATGTTTCTACAAAACAACCTCTCTATATGGATGGGAAAAGAAACTTATTTCATTTTCTTGTGGTGTGATTTGAAATTCTGTAAATTGAATTAATTTTTAAATATATGACAGCTTTTGTTTATGTTGCTTTTTCTGGCAGAGATATAGAAATAAGTTGTTTTAATGTATTAACATTATCAATAATGAAAAACATTTGTAAAGTTTCTAGGAAATAGAAAATAGTTGAGATCATAATAAAACATTTCTCAACTATTTAATAATGATTTACTTAAAGGGGAAGCTGGGTAGTTTAGCGGATTGAGAGCCAGGCCTAGAGATGGGAGGTCCTAGATTCAAATCTGGCCTCAGACACTTACCAGCTGTGAGATCCTGGGCAAGTCACTTGACCCCCATTGCCTACCCTTACCACTCTTCTGCCTTGAAGCCAATACACAGTATTGACTCCAAGACGGAAGGTAAGGGTTTAAAAAAAAAAGAATGATTTACTTTAGTTTGTAATGAATAGGGAAAATTAGTAAACAGCACTAAAAGAAACTAGAGGAGTTAAATCTATACCTTAAAGAATTATCAAAATTACTCTCATTAGCGCTATTGAGAAGGGACTGTTTTTCTCACCACTCTTGTATGAAGAAAAGCAATTTTCAAAAACAAAAATAAAATGAACTAGGATTAAACCCTGAAGAGAAGATACTTCTGTATTTTAGTAACCTCAACAATGTTTCAGGATATGTGGATGATGTTTGTCAAGTGTAACAGTGATAACTGATACTGAGTCCAAGGAAAAAAGGACTGCTTACCATCTGCTGCAGGACCCTCTTCAAATCTATGCCTAATCAAGCAGGGACCAGGTTCAGTTCTAGGAGAAAGTGGATACAACAACAACAAAAAAAAGATTCAAGCTCTCTTTTTCAAACCCTTTTGCTCTATATTTCCCCATCACATAGCTCCAGGCAGAATCACTTAAAGTTTAAGATTTTTTCCCTGTCCAGGAAGGTTGTCCCCAACAGGGAGAATAGAAAAATATTCAATGGACAATGCAAATTAAGTAAGGGCTAGTCGTTTATTTCCTATGCATAAAAAGAAAAATGCTTAACACACAAGTATGTATTATCATACTTAAACAAGGAGTACTAATAATTTTTAACTATTGCTATAATTTCCTGAGTGTTTTATACTTCAAAAGATTATTTGCAAAACCTCTAAAGAGGTATTGAATCTCCACCTTAGCTCTGTATTTTCCTAACAGTCTTCTCCAATTCTGTGTCTTATGGCAAGATAAACCAAAATTTGGTTTCATCTTCTATCAATGGTCATCTACTCCAAGAAATATTATAGTAGCTGCTTAGGGCCACCTTCCAAAATGTAGTTCTTACTGATTGAAAAACCAGGAGTTCCAAAACTCTCTGGAAATATCTAGCATTATTGCTCAGTCACAAAAATTCATGAAAGAAAAACAAAGCAGAAGAGTCATGTCAGACTTTGAAATCCAGTCTTGGGCTTGCCTAAACCAACACAGTTGCTATGTGATAAGGCTATGCCAAGCTATCATGTGATAAGGTAAAATAGGGGTGGCTCTTTCTCACATCCCACATGGAAGAACTACATACCACAGATCCTGGTGATAGAAGGAAGAAAGTAAAAATTAAAAATACCTCTCATATTTAACTAATGCTTTGTTCTATCAAAAGGAACCTTTCACGATTGCACCCGCTGCTACTACAGGGTAGAGAGTAGACCAAGAACATCATCTAAGTTTTTCTACATCATCACAAAGTGGCCATCCATTTCTGTGTTGACCCATGAATATCACCAGAAGTTACTAGTGAATTTCCAAATTCTTTCTAATCAATCCTCATGATCTTAGAATTAAACAAATCTATAAAGTGTTAAAGAAAAAGATTTGTCCAGAAGAGGAGCATGTGAGCAAAATAGAGAAGCCTTAATGGTTTAAAAGAGCAACATATTGTTACTGCAAAAAGACGGAAATTTTTAAAGAAGAACACAATTATGAACCTAAATAAAAATTCAGAGAAAGCAGCAAAGAAAGTTTACTGAAAACCTCTAAATTAATTGAAACAAGGCAACTGTTAGTATAAATCTGTTATGTTTTAATTATGAGGGAGAGGGAAGGTGGTATTTTAACAGAAATCAAATTGACATTCCAGTAGTCATCTTTTCCTTTTTAAATTTTTTCATTTTATTGTCAGCCTGAAAAAACAGTGAGGAATAAAATAGTGAGAAAAATAATAGTGATGAATTCTGAGGTAGTACAAGGATAGAGTCAACTAATTATTTTTCATCACTTTTATAAATGTAAATTAAATAGTCTCTTAATAAATGTATACACATTTATTCACTAAATGAATTTTTTCTTACTAAATTTTTATGATCTCTTGTTCTTTCTTGTTTAATTTTCTTTAAAATTTGAACTTAATTGCCAAACAAAAATTTTCAATATGAAAAGAACAAAGAGAATTAATTGCAAGTTTTTAAAAATTTTATACTTTTACCTACCATCTTAGAATAAATACTGTGTATTGGTCCCAAGGCAGAAGAACAGTAATGGCTATGCAATAAGAGTTAAATGACTTGCCTGGGTCACACAGCTAGATTTTATCTGAGGCTAGACCAGAACCTCCAGTCTCTAGGCTTGGTTCTCAATTCACAACTGCAAGCTTCTGTTAGGATATCTTCTGTTTCTACATTACCATTCATTTAATTGATTCTTTAAAAGATAAAAGGCCAAACACATACATGCAAAATTCATCACTATTTTAGAATCCAAGATAGCACTTTGACCATCATATTGCCACTATTAATCCATAAGCAACCATTAGATTATGCTGAAATATAGTCAGAGAACCAGAGGATCATGTGAAGCTTAGAATTAGCATTGTCCTCACTATAGAAACAAGTCAGAAAATAAGTTTTTAAAAAGTCCACAATGTTATCAAAGGTGGAGATGTTGAATTGATGCTAAAACTAGAAAAGATCTTAGAGGTAACCTATGTCATTTTAGTGCAACTCTCTCATTTTACAGATGAGGAAAGTGAGATTTAGAGATTGCAAGTAGAGTCTTGCCCAAGATCTCACAAAACAAGTGGCAGAGTTCAGATTTGAATCCAGTTTTGATTCCAAACCCAGCACTTTTATGACTGTACTAAAGTAAAGAAAGATGACAATTTGATAAGAACACAAAGAGTAAAGAAATTCCAATCCCAGAATCAGAGAAAAGTAAACAAATTTCAGGGATAGCCAAGGAATTAAAACATTTCAAGCTTCTGAAATAGTGGAAGTCCATATATTTTTAAGTTTATATGCTAGGATATACTAAAATAAGGATATGCTAAGAGCCCATATACCACATTCTCTTTTATTCCTATAATATTAATTTAGATGTGGAATTTAGGCCATTCCACTGAATTCAGAGAGAAATTCTTTCCTTGAAATATATATTGCTTCAAGTATCATTGCAAGCATTTCTACCATTGATGATATCATGGGTTTTTAAAACTTACTTTCTGACTTGTTTCCATAGTGAGGACTGTGACTATTTGAAACTCAACATCAAATTCTTTTAAAAACGTTCCTTAACCCCCTTAAATAATAAAAAGCAACATTAATTGTAGGCAATGAACAGCAATTACTTAAAGGTTAAATAGTGGGAGGAATGATGAAATTCTACAATTATTGATAATGGTTTCAAAAATATATACATGTCTATGTCTATGTCTATATATATGTATATGTATATAAAGTAATCACTAAGGCTATATTTTTGGGTTCTTGCCTATTTACTCCAAAATAATAATATGCAATGAGACAGCGAGGAATGAAACACCTTGCTGAATGCTGGGGAGAAGGAGTTTCAAGAAAGTCTAGTACATTGTGGAAATGGAGTTTAAACTATGAGTAGATGCTAAGAGTAATTTGCTTTGAGACAACCTCTTCTCAACAGACCATTTTACTATCCACAAAAAGCACCAGTAATGACAACTCAGAATAGAAAGACATTTGCTTGGAAAACTGTTGTCATAATTCAGAAAAAACCTAGACTTGCACAAAGAGATTTAATCCTACTAGCTATTGATAAATAGAAACACAGTTTTATATGCACTCCAGAAAGGATTCAGTGACTCAGAAATAAGTAGGAATTAAATGGACTGAAGTTTTACAGGAAAAATGAAAATGAAAGTGTTAAATTCTCAACAATGACAGTTTGAAAATACAAAAAGGAAATAATTCCAAAGAGATGGGTCATATATCAAGACTAGGACCTGGAAGGACATTAGAAGTTATCTAGTCCAACCCCTTACTTTGTAGAGGAGGAAATGATGGCCAAGAAAGGTTAAGTAACTCATTCAAGGTCACATAGCTAATCAATTACAGACCTGAGATTTTAACCCAGGACATCTAACTTTAAAATCAGTGTGTTCTTTCCACTAAAAAGAAAGTTTTATAAAGAAATTGTAGATGCGATCAGAGCTCATCAACCAACTTTTGTTTTTAAAATACATGACAGAACAAGTATGCGAGGTGAGATTAATACAAAATCATGGTACATTCTAGTAGAATAGACTATCAGAATAAGCTGAGGCTGGCAAGGGAAGCCAAAGACAACAAAAGGGGTTTTCTTCTTCTCCATTTTTAAAACCAAACTGAAGAAAAGAGGGAGATGGAGGAAACAAACCAATTTCACATGTTTCAGGAAAGAATATTAGATTGTTTGACCAAAAAAAATCTGCTTTTTCCAATGAAACCAATTCTGTAAATGGAAACTTGCAACCTTCCACATTATATAGTTCTATTTATGTAGCCTATATATATGGTCAGTAAAATTAGATTAAATATCATTTATTTAGATAGATAATTTAGATTAAATATCATTTATAATTCCATAAAACTGCAGTTCCATAGGTCTCTAAAAAGAGGTTAGAACATGGGACTGCAGTGTATAGTTAGAAAATCTTGAAACCTTTTGAACTACTTTTCCCAGAATTCCTTTTGATCTCTCCACCACATTGTGTGGTCACATTTTGTATACAGTTTGCTTTAAGCGCTTCCTCTTACTCTTTTTTCCCACGTGTGGGGCTGAGGAAGATGGCTTTTTGCTCTAGCTTTTATATGTTAGTTATTAATAAATCTTATTACATATAATACTTAGAATATTGGATATTAATTTTGAAACTCATATTATCCATGCAGGGATAGAATTCTAAAAAAAATTTTAAGTCGTTGAGATAGAATAAAGAATAGATAAATTTTTCAAGCCTGTGCTCCTGCTGTTTTTCACCATCCACCCCACCCACCTGCTTTCACACTATTGCAGCCACTGCTGCTATTGCTGCTGATTCAGCCTGCTTGAGGCAACCAGACCAGTTGCTGTAAGCCTGCCACTCATCTGTGCTGTTTTTCTGTCCCCCCACCTCCATGGAAGGGTGAAACCCCCAATCATTTTAACCACCCTACCCCTACCCCACATGGATTTTCCAGCCTATCATAGGCATTTTCAGAAGGGGAACACAGTGTGGAGCAGAAAAAAAATGCACTATTCAGCCCCCCCAACTCCTTTTCTAGTTTTCAAGCAGATTTTTTAAGCTGACTTTGGGGTCCTACTGAAGGCTGCTACTGGAGTTTTGGGGATTATGTATCTGCTTTTTTATTTTTTCCTTCTGACTCAAAGAAAAGCAAGTCTCATATGCAATTACCATATTGTTCTCACAGTTTTGCACTTAAGGAAGAGGGCACAAGAGAATAGCTCTTAAAAACCCTTTAGGGTTCCGGGTTAAGATGGTGGCAGAGTAAGAAGCAGCTCTTAACCTCTCCTGACCAAAACACACAAAACTCCTCAAGGGGACATAAAAACAAGTCCAGACGAACGGAGGAACCCCACAACAGGGCACAGCGTGGAAGGTACGTGGAATCAAGACATTTCCAGGCTATAAAGGGTTCTCACTAAATCGCGGGCTGAGCAACCGCCCCACCCCACCCCCTCCACACACAAGATCTAGAGCTCTGAAGCCAGCTAAAAAGAAATAGAGCAAGTTTGGGGCACCCATCGAGTCATTGGCAGCTCCGGGGCCTGTTCCTGAGAGCAGCAAGATCTGGGACCCCAATAAGCCAAAGAACGCACGCGAAATCTGAGCACGGGAGCAAGACGCAGGGCGCAGAGCGCACAGGCACTGGCAGAGGCGTGGGTGGAGGCAGACACAGCCAGGAACTAAGGCTCTGAAAACCTGAGTGGGGAACCAGTGCAGACGGGTATACGACTGTGGAAGCAGCGCCCTGAGACTTGTAAAGGAACCTCCTGCAGAGGATCAAGCAAGGGGGCCCACCAGGGGGTTTGACCTTGGAAAAAACCAGAACTCGGACCTCAGGAGCCAATAGACCGCGCGAGGATAAACCTGAGAAGCTGCTGGGCTAATGATGGCTACCCAGACTCAGGAAACTCAAAAGAGAAAGAATAACAACAAGAAAAAGAAGCCTTTAACACTCGACAACTTTTACACAGAGAAAATCCAGACAACCGAGCAAACAGAGGAGCAGAACAAACAAGCATCCGGACCCTCCTCAAATAAGGAAAACTCCTCACAAGCTATGGAAGAGTTCAAAACTGAGATTTTGAGGAAAATGGAAGAGATCTGGCAAGAAAATCACAGTTTAAAAGGTAGAATCTTGCAATTGGAAAGTGAGGCTCAGAAACCAAATGAACTGATAAGCAAATTGAACACCAGAATTGGCCAGATTGAAAAGGAATACCAGAAGATTATGGCCGAAAACCAGAAAATTATGGCCGAAAACCAGAAGATTATGGCCGAAAACCGAAAGATCATAGCCGATAACCAGTCCCTAAAGGCTAGAGTCGAGCAATTAGAAGCTAATGATCTCTCAAGACAACAAGAACAAATAAAACAAAGTCAAAAGACTGAAAAAATAGAAGGAAACATGAAATATCTCAATGAGAGAGTGACAGACCAAGAAAACCGGTCTAGAAGAGACAATTTGAGAATAATTGGTCTTCCAGAAAACCCAGAAATTAATAGAAACCTGGACTCCGTACTAAAAGAAATTATTCAGCAAAATTGCCCTGAAGTCCTACAACAAGAGGGCAATATAGACATCGAAAGGATTCATAGAACACCCACTACATTCGACCCAGAGAAGAAACGGTTAGAAATATTATCGCCAAATTCAAAAGCTTTCAAGCAAAAGAAAAAATCTTACAAGAAGCCAGAAAGAGACAATTCAAATATCAAGGAGCACCAATCAGGATCACACAGGATCTGGCAGCCTCCACGCTAAAAGACCGTAAGCCTTGGAATATGATATTCAGAAAGGCAAGAGAGCTGGGCCTGCAACCACGGATCAACTACCCATCAAAACTGACTATATATTTCCAGGAGAAAGTATGGGCATTCAACAAAATTGAAGAATTCCAGGTATTTGCACAGAAAAGACCAGGGCTAAATGGAAAGTTTGATATCGAACCACAAAAATCGAGAGAAACCTGAAAAGGTAAATAAGATACAGAGGGAAAAGAAAGAAAACTTATAATTTTTAAATTTGCCCTTTTAAGGGCCTCAGTGAGATCTAATTATCTGTATTCCTATGTAGAGAAATGTTATGTATAATTCTCTGTAGTGAACTCTATTCACTATTATAATATTCACTATTATAGTAATCAGAAGAATAATTAACAGGGTGAGGGTGGAACACTAAATAATCTAAGATGGCGTGGGGGATGGGAAAGAGGGGGTGAATAGCAGGGGACACCAAGAGAAACTTGAGTGAATAAGAAAATAGAATATTCTATTACACACAAAGAGGGCATGGGAGGGAGAGGGGACAAATACTATTATAAGAAGGAGAGGAAGAGAGCATTAAGAGGTAATAATCAAACCTTACTCTTAGTGTAATCAACCCGGAGAGTGAAGAGTAGCTTTATTATCCATTGGGATAAAAAACTCTATCTAACCCTACTGAGAAAGTCAGAAGGGATAAACCAAGGGGAGCAGGGGAGTGGGAAGGTCAAAAAAGGGAGGGGAGAAGAGGGAGGGAATTCATAAGGCCTTTAAAAACAAAAAGGGGGGGAAAATAAGGGAGGGTGTAGAAAGGGAAGTTAATCAAGGGAGGGGATAAGGGATAGGGTCTTAAAAGCAAACCACTGGTTTTAAAAGAAATAGTTTAATGAGAAGGGGTAGGAATGGGGGAGGATTTGAAATTGTCAGCAAATGCACAACTGATGATTATAACTCTGAATGTGAATGGGATGAACTCGCTCATAAAACAGAAGCAAGTAGCAGAGTGGATTAGAAACCAAAATCCCACCATATGTTGTCTACAAGAAACACATATGAGGCGGGTGGACATACACAAGTTTAAGGTTCAGGGTTTGAGCAAAATCTTTTGGGCGTCAAATGAGAAAAAGAAGGCAGGAGTGGCTATTATGATTTCTGACAAAGCCAAAGTCAAAATAGATATGATTAAAAAAGACAGGGAAGGTCATTACATCCTGATTAAAGGCAGTATAAACAATGAGGAAATAACACTGCTCAATATGTATGCGCCAAGTGGCATAGCATCCAAATTCATAAAGGAGAAACTGGCAGAGCTCAAGAAGGAAATAGATAGTAAAACCATACTAGTGGGAGATCTAAATATTCCTCTGTCAGATCTAGATAAATCAAACCGAAAAATAAATAAGAAAGAGGTAAGAGAGGTGAATGAAGTCCTAGAATAATTAGATCTAATTGATATGTGGAGAAAAATAAATAGGGACAAAAAGGAATACACCTTCTTCTCAGCTGCACATGGCACATCCACAAAGATTGACCATGTTATAGGGCATAGAATCATTGCAAACAAATGCAAAAGAGCAGAAATAATAAATGTAACCTTCTCAGATCATAATGCAATAAAAATAATAATTAGTGAGGGCACTTGGACAGGAAAATCAAAAACTAATTGGAAATTAAATAATATGATTCTTCAAAACCAATTTGTCAAAGAAGGA
>NW_025370223.1:0-388 GCF_016433145.1 Gracilinanus agilis | reverse complement strand
CAATGAATTGGGCATGCAACTCAAAAAATTAGAAAGTGAGCAAATTAAAAATCCCCAGATGAAAACTAAATTAGAAATACTAAAAACCAAGGGAGAAATTAATAAAATCAAAAGTAAAAGAACTATTGAATTAATAAATAAGACTAGAAGCTGGTACTTTGAAAAAACAGATAAAATAGACAAAGTACTGGTCAATCTAATAAAAAAAAGGAAAGAAGAAAACCAAATTGATAGTATCAAAGATGAAAAGGGAGACCTCACCTCTAATGAAGGGGAAATTAAGGCAATCATTAAAAACTATTTTGCCCAATTATATGGCAATAAATATAACAATTTAGGAGATATGGACGAATATTTACAAAAATATAAACTGCCTAGACTAACAGCA
>NW_025370222.1:0-1566 GCF_016433145.1 Gracilinanus agilis | reverse complement strand
ACACACACACACACGCATGCACGCGCACGCGCACACACGCACACGCACACACGCACGTGCAATAAAACCTGGTTAATAGATAAGATTCTTTCTCCTAGGTACATGACTGGGCCCCAACCCCATCACCTATGAGGGTGAGGAGGGGTTGAAAGTCTTAATGGACAAATGCTTCATTAACTAGTCATCAATCAGAGGTGTATTTGGAGTCTCCAAGGGAGGGATTAGATAATGAGCTGCCAAACTTGTATTTGTAGACCAGCATGAATGAACTTCCTGGTCTTTGTCCATCCAAAGGATCACTGGTTATTGGTTAAATGGTAGCCTGATCAATAAATTGATATTCTTACCCAAAACCAGTCTCTCAAATATTTTGGACCTTACAGGGCCAAATATTAGCTAATGTATATAAGATGGAAAATAAATGAAGCCTTTCAATAGCATTTGAAGCTCTTTATAACCTAAACCTTTCTTATTTTTCTAGTCTTTTTTCACTCTGCTCCCCCTCCCCTATATGCTCTACTCTTTAATGTGCTTTATACAGTATATTTTGTCTCCTATCTCCATACTAATGTACTGGTTTTTTCCAATGCCAGGTATGCTCTCTCCTCCCTTACCTGCCTCTAACTCTTAGAATCTTTAGCTTTCTTAAGATTCTCTTTGTGTTTCCAACATTTAGATTCAAATAAATACTTGATTAATTGACGGGCTTGCTTCAGGGAACTCCAGCTAGGAGAAAGAGTTCTGCTACAAAATCTTTGCATCTGGAAAAAAAAAGATAGAAGGCTATTGGTGTGGCACCCCATATCAAAATTGTTAAAAGACTAAACAATTTGCCAATATAAAAATGACCCTAGAAAATGTCCAGAGACCCATTCAGGAAATTAAGTAGGTTGTTGTTTTTAATTTGTTGGGGGGTTTTTTGTAGGAGGAGGGGAGGAGGGTTGGTGACTGTGAAAATAGAAATGATTGGAGAATGAAGGAAATAGAATATGAGAAATTGCTATTCATCACATGAAGGTGGGCAATTGGTACCAGAAGATGGTTCATATGAATAAGGTCCATCATGATTTAGATGATGAAGAAACTGAATTGTCATAATTTCTTAAGATTCAAAAAAGACTCCCCTAGCCTTTAGAGCCTCTGCCTGAATGGGTTGTAGGAGGGAGAAAGACTGAATCCAGAGAAAAATGTCTTACATCCAATACTCTAGCTGTTTACCCCAGAGAAAAAAGGGCATATAGAAAATACTAAAAGCTGGAGACAGAGCCAACTGGAGACATGAGATCCTAAGTTCAAATCTAGCCTCAGATACTCCCTAGTTATGTGACCCTGGGCAAGTCACTTAACCCCTATTGCCCATCTCTTACCACTCTTCTACCTTGGAATCAATATACAGTATTGATTCTAAGATGGAAGGTAAGGGTTTAAATTTAAAAAAAAAAAAAAGAGAGAAGAGAAGAAAAGGAAAGGAAAGGAAAGGAAAGGAAAGGAAAGGAAAGGAAAGGAAAGGAAAGGAAAGGAGAGGAAAGGAGAGGAAAGGAGAGGAAAGGAGAGGAAAGGAGAGGA
>NW_025370221.1:0-3464 GCF_016433145.1 Gracilinanus agilis | reverse complement strand
GGCAGGGACAAGGGCAGGGGCCTCGGCAGGGGCAGGGCAAGAGCAGGGGGCCTCGGCAGGGGCAGGGCCAGGGGGCCTCGGCAGGGACAAGAGCAGGGGGCCTTGGCAGGGGCAGGGACAAGAGCAGGGGCCACGGCAGGGACAAGGGCAGGGGTAGGGGCCACGGCAGGGGCAGGAGCAGGAGCAGGGGGCCACGGCAGAGGCAGGGGCCTCAGCAGCCGCAGGGCACCAGGGCCGAGGGGACGCTGGCATCCTGAGCACCCTGGATGTTGTGCATGGAGTCGTCGAAGAAGATGTGGGGCCGGATCCGGGCCAGGGTGGGCCCCTTGGGGGCCCCGTCCATGAAGAAGACCTGGTCCAGGCGCAGCCCCCAGGCCCGCAGGGTGTTCAGGGCCCGCAGGCTCATGTCGCCCTCGCTGCGGGCCGTCACCAGGTAGGTGCACACCGGGGAGTCATCAGGGCCGAACTTGTCCCGGAGGTGGCCGAGCTGCATGGCGAAGGCTTTCATGGGCCCCTGGGGGAGAGGCAGAGAGGCCGAGAGGCCGAGGGCCGCCGGTCATTGGTCTCCGGGCATCCCGCGGGCACAGACGGCCGGGGGACTCCCGGGACCCCCTGGCCGGGCTGCCACCTACCTCGCCGATGGGCACGGCCTCCATGGCTCTCTCGTAGCGCAGGGCGCCCTGCAGGCCCTGCTCCTGGAACACCCGGTCGGTCTCGTCCGAGAAGAGCACGGCGTCTCCGTCGAAGGCCAGGCGGAGCTGCGTGCTGGGGGCCTGGACCTCCTGCTGGAAGATGAGGGCGGCCGGCACCCCTGGGGAGGCGCAGACAGGGGCGTGAGGGGGCCGGCCGGCCTGCAGAGACCCTGAGGAGAGCCGCCCCTCGCAGGAGCTCTCCGGGCGCATCTCATTTGATCCTCCTAGCCACCCCAGTGGGGAGGCGCTGCCCTGCCCCCATTTTACAGGTGGGGAAACTGAGGCAGACAGCCCTACGTGATCAGCCCAGGATCTCACCGCTAGTCAGTATCTGAGGCTGGATTTGAACCCAGGTCTTCCTGGCTCCGGCCCTCCCTGTGCACTGTGGTGCCCCCCACGGCTCTCCCTCCCCTCCTTCACCCCCCAGCCCGGCCCCCCCAGAAGGGCTTCAATAAATGGACACCAAATGCTTTGACCACCCGAGAGCGGATGAGGAAGGCCGGCCGGGCTTCTGACCGAACCTTCCTTTGGGTTTTCTGGCCTGGACACTCCTGGACACACTCGGCTCACCCAAGGCCCTGGTGAAGGGGCAGCTGGGGCCGGGGCCAGAGGAGGGTCCTGGGTTCCAATCTGGCCTTGGCCTTTTCCCAGCTGGGCGACCCTGGACGAGTCCCTGCCATCCCCCCACCCTGCCCCCCTCCCAGCTCTTCTGCCCGGAGCCCAGAGGCCGGAGGAGCTCAAGGAAGAAGCTGCAGAGACCGGAAGCGGGAAGCGCCATTCCTGGGGATCAGCTCCGGCCGCAGGGCTGGGGGTGGGGCAGGGCCTGCCTCTGCTGCGGCCCCCCTCAAGCCTGGCAGCCATGGAGGCTCCCTGGAGGCGGCACTTACCCCAGCGGCCACGAGGTGGCTCTGCTGGACAGTGCAAAAGCCGGAGACCAGCCAGAGCCCTCGTCTGGGGCCCAGGAGGCACTTACTCCTGGGAGACCCTGGGCAAGGCTCTGGGCCTCCCCAGCCTCAGTTTCCTCTTCTATAAAATGGGGACAGGAAGCGCCTCTTTGTCCATCTCAAAGGCCCTCCCGGCAGCCGGAGGAATGTTCCTGGGGGGCCTGCAGGGGGGGCTGGCGGGGGGGGCAGTGTCGGAGGCAACACCCAAAGCCCCCCATCCCACCCCCAGGCCCCCCTGGAAAGCCTCTCCTGGAGGCGGGCTGGGCCTCCTCCCTCCCCGTGCCAGTGTTGCCTGCTGGACAGAGGGGGGTGGGGCGCTCTCTGGGGAGGGGCCGGGGGGGGGCTCACCCCTCTTCAGCGCGTTGCACACGTCGGTCCTGTCGGCGGACAGAAATAGCCCCACGTTGTGGTCTCGCAGGTACTCGGTGGAGTCCTCCTCGCTGACAAAGCAGAACTTGGAGATCTCCAGCCCTGCGAGAGAGGAGGGGGACGCGGCTGCCATCTTGGGGGCCCCCCAGGGCCCCGAGTGACTCTGAGAGGAGGCTGGGACTGCCTCCGAGCTTGTCCGGGTGGGACCGACTGACCGACTGTGGGCCAGGCCTCCCTTCGGACTCAGTTTCCTCCCTGGTAAAGGGTGGGAAGGGTTACCCGGCGAGTCCTAATGGAAGGCCAGTAGCCGCAGGGACCCAGAGACGCCCCTGCCTTGTTCCTGCTTCTGGCGCTCCCCACTTAGGGTCAATCTGGGGTCCGCCCGAGCGAGGGGGGTGCCGAGATTTTAGCTGGATATCGAGAGAAATCTCTTAAGGATGAGAGCATTTCTGGTGTCTGGACCTTTGCCCTGGCCGTGCCCCCTGCCTGGGAGGCCATCCTTTTCCTCTCCCCCTGGGGCAGGGCACTTTAGAAGGAAATGTTCTGCTAACTCTTGGGGAATTGGTTTCCTTGGGATTCCGGNACCCCTGAGGGAGTCCCTTCAAAGCCGGGCCTCGGTTTCCCCCATGGGAGATGGGAGATCCGTCGGAAGCTTAGCAAACCCGGAAGGCTTCCGGGTAGGGCAGCCTTAGAGCGTTCTGCTGGGGCCGGGGTTGGGGGGGCCACGGGGGGGGGTGGACTTTGGGCTTCTGGGAGGCTCAGAGATCACTTGGGTTGTAGCAGCTGAGGAGGAGGAAGGGGAAGAGGAGCCCTCCAGGGGCACCCCAGGCCGCCAGTGGTAGAGCTGGGATTCGGGCCCAGGTCTCAGCTCCCCGCGGTGGCTGTGCACCCCAGTCCTCCCCAGGGGGGACCCCAGGAATTCAGCCCTGGGGCCCAGCCTGAGCCAAAGGGACTCCCTGGCCCCTTGCCCTCTGCACCCGGGGCCCCCGGCGGCCCCCCACGTTCCCGGCCAGGCGTGTCCCGGCGCCCTGATTCGGGGACCCCTGGGTCGGCTCTCCTCGGGCTGGCGGGCGGGGGTTGGTCTGGGGAGAGAGAAGCTGGGGGGGCCCGTGTCTGGGGGACTCACCGGGCCACGGGCTGGGGCTCCCTCCTACCGCCCGCCAGCTGGAGCAGAAAGGCGCCCCTCCCATGCCCGGCTTCCAGGAAGCAGTTGGCGGGTGGGGCGGCCGGAGGGGGGGGGCTCCTCCCCGTCCCTCCCCGGGCCTTGCCGGCATTCTGGGACTCGTAGTCGGCACCTGGCCCGCCTGCTGCGGTCGGGGCTGGACAGACGGGCTCGGGGGGCCCGGCTGGGACCGGAGCTGGGCCCGGTGCCTAATTGGCGCTCTGGGCTTGGCCCGCGAGCTCATGAAAAGGTGGCTTTGAGCGCAGCCCCGCGGCCCAGACGCCCCCCTTCCTGCCC
>NW_025370220.1:0-2938 GCF_016433145.1 Gracilinanus agilis | reverse complement strand
CAACTAGGTGGCTCAGTAGGTTGAGAGCCAGGCCTAGAGACTAGAAGTCTTGAGTTCAAATTTGGCCTCATATACTTCTTAGGTGTTTGGCCCTGGGCAAGTGACTTAACCCCAATTGCCTATCCCTTACTGCTCTTCTGCCCTGGAACCAATATATAGTATTGATTCTAAGATGGAAGTTAAGGATTTTTTTTAATGAAAGAATTGCCCTAGATGCCATCAAGGTACACCCACTAATGACATCTTAGTCTTAGGTATCCTCTTCTCTAGAATAATGATTAAGTGAGAGAAACTTGAATAGAAGTACTGTAAGACCTTGGGGCAGCTAGGTGGCATTGAGTCAGAAGTCTCATCTTCCTGAGTTCAAATCTGACCTCAGATACTTATTAACGATTTGATCCTGCACAAGTCATTTAACCCTGTTTGCCTCGGTTTCCTCTTCTGTAAAATGAATTAGTATCTTTTGCCAAGAAAACTCCAAATGGGGTCACAAAGGGTTGCTAGGCCTTCCTGCTTAGTGATCTCTTCAACAAGTTTTTGGAAATGCCTCTTTTTCCCATGGCAGAGGAAAATGGGCCCAGTCACTAAAACTGAGCCCTCTTGATCTCAGTTGCTTTCGAAAAGTAGAAAAATAATTCGCCTTGACATCATGACTATTTCTTATTAATCATGGCCTCAAGGTCCATCGTGTTGTGCTGTAGATCCATTAAAAAATGACTGAATCATAAAATATCTGGAAATTACTCAGAGCAGTGCCTTCGAGATACAAAATATCATAATAGTTATTGTGTTATGTAATTTAATTACATAATGATATTATGATGTTCTTTTAGGACACAGATGCAGGCCTGCTGGGGAGATTAGAATTTAATAAGATTAAGAGACTCTGGTCTTCATTTTCTCTGGCCATTACTCTGTTACGTACTACCTGCATGACACTAAATATGTCCCTTAACTTCTTTGGGCCTCAGTTTCCTCAACTGTTAAATCGAGGTTATTCAACTGGATAATTTTAAAAGTCCCTTCTAGATGTAAATTTGGTATTCTATGATCTTCCTTTCTCAGATCATACCTAGAGCTTATTTTCTGTTTTGTTTCCAGGAGCCCAGTTCCTCTGGGATCCCCCAATTGGATGCCAAGTCCATTACATCACACAAATAGCTTTAGACATTGAGTTCCTCCCTTTTTTCTGATTCATTCTTTATTCCTGTTGTTGTGGCCCAGCAGCTTCTCCAAGGTGTGAAGAGGTAATGTGTCAAGGGAGAAATGAGATAGAAAAATGAAGTAAGTCCTGACCACTCGTGGTTCCTGAAAACTCTTCTGAAAAGTGTTAACCAAGAGAAAATAATAGCCTGATTCTATAACTTCACAGAGACAGAGAGTCACTTGCTCCCTTCAATTCCTCTTTCAGTTTCTATAGAACAAGGTAATCTTCACTTCTCAATCTGAGCTTGTTCTAGTTCAGACCAGAGAGAGCTTAGCCCTCCTTGGGGAATAGGGGGTTAATACAAAGTGATGAGGGGTGGGAATGCTTACCAGAACTCAAGTACATCCATCAGTATATCTAACATGACAACTAACCTCAAAGAAACGCCCGTTGCCTTGTTTGCACGGTTGGCTTTCACCTGAAATGCCCTTCATCTTCTTCTCCGTCTTCTGGAACACTCAGCCCCCTTTGAAGCTAATTCCAAAGTCTTTCCTGATTCTCTCAGTTATTCTTTTTTCTTCCCCTCTGAAAATGACTTTTTATTTACTCTTTGTAGGTTTTGTATGTATTTATCTGTGTATGTATTGTTCCTGCCTGCCTGCAAGCTCCTTGAGGGCAAGCACTTTTTTTCTTTTTTTGCCCAATACAGTGTCTTCCACATAGTAGGAACTTAATGACTGTACCTCTTGCACATATCTTGTACAAGATCTTGTACATATCTTGCAGTATCTTGTACATAGCAGGGGCACTTGCAGGGGCAGCAAGGTGACTCTGTAGACAGAAAGCCAGTTCTAGAGAAAAGAGATCCTGGGTTTAAACCTGGCCTTAGACACTTCCTAATTGTATGACCCTGGGAAAGTCACTTAACTCCCATTTTTTAGCCCTTATCACTCTTCTGCCTTGGAATTCTAAAGCAGAAGGTAAAGGGTTTGGTTTTTTTTGAAATTGTATTTGCACATAGTAGAGGCACAATAATTGTACATCTTAAGCTTAATGACATTCCTTGCTCAATTGTAGGAGCTTTAAGCTCCTACAATTGAGCAAGGAATGTCATTGTATAAAGAATGAATCAGTAGGTAAATCCAGGGGTATAAGGCTTAGAAGTTATAATACTATAACTAATCTCTAGGCATAACTGAAGAAAGGTTAACTAAGCTAGTGATTGCAAATCTGAAAGTTATTGGGTTATCAGAAAAAAAGTTATAAGTTATTTATCCAAGCCCTGGATGGGGGAAGTGAAAGGAGAGCACCGAATCACTAGGATATGTGCCTCTGTTGGAAGCCACTAGCTCACTCTTCCATTTCCACTGTCTAGACCATCATGTTTATTCATTAGCAGGTGCCAGTAATAGCAGGAACTTAGACTGTGTGTCCAGATGAGTTTTTCATTATGGCTTCCATGTGTATGATGGTGAAACATGTTCATCAGGATTTCTGGGAAAACACCCAACTAAAACCTTTGGAGAATGATATAGATTTCTGGGGAATTTCACTTCTGCCAAATATTCCTACATACATTTAGGCGTCATGATGAGTGATGACACTGATGGGAATGAGGATGAGGACGATAAATCTGGCTTCCAGCTCAGCTCACTCCCCCACATGCAACATGCTCAGGAAGCCGTCTTCAAAGTTCTCTCCTGTCTTTCTTCACCGAGCCTGAGATTCCTGGTGTGCATGCACAGACACACGTACACATAAGCAAATACATATCATATATATATATATATA
>NW_025370219.1:0-6645 GCF_016433145.1 Gracilinanus agilis | reverse complement strand
GAAGAAGAAGAAGAAGAAGAAGAAGAAGAAGAAGAAGAAGATGATGATGATGATGATGATGATGATGATGATAATGATGAAAACTACTTGGGGGCAGCTGGGTAACTCAGTGGATTGAGAGACAGGCCTAAAGGCAGGTTCAAATCTGGCCTCAAACACTTCCTAGCTGTATGACCCCGAACAAGTCACTTAATCCCCATTGCCTAGCCCTTACCACTCTTCTGCCTTGGAACCAATACATAGTATTCATTCTAAGATGGAAGGTAAGGGTGGCTTTAGAAAAAAAGAAGATTCAGAGGAACTACTAGGTAGCACAGTGGATAGAGAACCAGGTCCTGGGTTCAAATCTAGCCTCAGACACATCCACACATTCTTAGCTGTATGATCCTAAGCAAGTCACTTAACCTCAATTTCCTAGCCTTTGCCACTTTTCTGTCCCAGAATCAAAACTAAGTCAGAAGATAAGAATTTTTTTAAATGTCTCCGAATTCCAACCTCATCAATTTTAAATGAAGAAACTAAGACTGAGAAGAGAGAAGTGATTTGCACAAGGTCATAATAGATTATTGACAGGGCCAGGAAGAAAAGGGTAGCCTGACTCCAAAATGCAGAACTCTTTCCACAACATTAGGCTACCTCCACCTGCTCTGGGGAAGAGGGAAATGTTTCTCAGAAAAGCCTCCCTCAGGGGTCAGCCACCCTCTGCATTATTGACCAAATTGTATATATTTTATCCATTTCAATAATTTACCACCTAAGAGAGAACCCAAACTTGACCCTCACTACCTCCCCCCAAAAAAAACTCCCTCTTCAAGAGGATATGCAGGGAGGGGAAACCCGTCAGATTCAAGTGAAAATCTTTCCTTCCTCTGCCCTTTCTATAGATGATTTCAGGTTCAAATACAATAGGAATGGGTCTGTTTCACTTAGTTCTCCTCCCTCTCTGCTCCAGATGGAGGGGAGAAAACATCTTTTCTTCCTTAATAATTTATCAGACATAAAGCTGAGGCTAGGAAGGGAGGATAAAAGGCTCTGTGTCCTGACAAAATAACAGCCCCCACCCTCTCAGCTAATGTTTCTAGAATCAGAAAATAGGAGGGCTTGAAGGGGCCTCAGTGGGCATTTTCGGTAATAATGACAAAAGACATTTCTATAGCTTGTTAAAGTGGACGGAAAGCTTTACATACATTATTTCTCTTGTAGTCTCCCAACCATGTTGAGAAGCAGGTAATCCAGGAATTACTTTCTCCACTTTTCAGAAGGGGACACTGAGGCTCTGATTGATTAAGTGAATTACCCAAGACCACCCAACCACTAAGCATCAGAGGCAAGATTGGAATTTTGAGTCTCCCTGACTACAAAGATGGCTCTAAGCCATGCTCTCTCCTGCTCTGCTGTCTAATTCAACGTACACCTGCAGCATCTCTGACAAGGGGGCATTAAGGAAGCCCTGGAAGGTCTCTAACAATAGGGCTCTGTTTCACAGGGCAGCCTGTCCCATCACTGGGAATCTCCCTTTTGGGCTCAGCTCCCTCCAGGACCTTCCAAAGGGCTATCCAGTCAGGGACATCCTGCTTCTTTAAGAGTGGGTGGAGGGGGCAGCTGGGTAGCTCAGTGGATTGAGAGTCAGGCCTAGAGATGGAAGGTCCTAGGTTCAAATCCAGCCTCAGACACTTCCCAGCTGGGTGACCCTGGGCAAGTCACTTGACCCCCATTGCCCACCTTTACCACTCTTCCACCAAGGAGCCAATACACAGAAGTTAAGGGTTTAAAAAAAAAAAAGAGTGGGAGGCTCAGTGGATTGAGAAACAGGCCCAGAGATGGAAGGTCCTGGGTTCAAATGTGACCTCAGACACTTCCTATCTGTGTGACCCTGGGCAAGTCACTTAACCCCCATTGCTTAGCCCTTACCACTCATTCTTCTGCCTTGGAACCAATACAGTGTTGATTCTAAGACAGAAGAAAAAGATTTTTTTTTAAGTGTTTACAATCTGAGCAATTCAATAACCCTGGAACATCTCTGACAACGGATTACTCAACCAGCATCAATTAAAGCACTTACCACACTGGGGAATAATAATAATAATAACAATGAAAATAAAGAGCCAGCAAGACCTTGGTTCAAATCCCACCTCTCACGGCTGACCCTGCTGGTCTAAATGGCCTCTGAGGTCCTCTGCAGATTCAGAGGCCTGGGATCCTCGGAGGGCAGGAGGCAGGATTTCTGACTCCTAGAGAGCTGCTATTTCTGCACAGCGGCACTGCCTCTGGGTTGCAATAAATTATCAAGAGGTAAAAGCAACAATTTTCACCAACGGTAAAGGAAAAAGTCATTTCCCTCCATAGCGGTGCACCGATGATTGCCCCAAATGAAAAAGCCAGTGAAGGACCTCAGGGGTGATGGATCCCCTCCCCTTCCCTGCCTCCCACCTACAGGGATCACAACTGCTTTCAGCGGGTCTCTCTGTCTGCCCCACTCTGTGGCTCCCTGGCAAGGGCGCCTGCAATCATCCTTAGCGTTCTGCAGCCTTGATGAGGGTTTCACAGGCAAATGCACCGAGAAAGTAATAATAGGAGTGTTTAATGTTGTGCCAGCTGTTGCCAGGTGTTTGCTTTCGCAGTCTGTCTCCATGGGAAATGGAGAATCGTTCTCCACCGAGTGTCAGGAATAAGTCACCAGTGACACAAACTGCCATCCAAGGAGGGGGGAGGGAGACCCACGTGCAAACAGGCAGATAGAGAGCATGAAGAAAAGCCTCAGAAAGCAGCCCAGGAAAAGATGGGGAAGCCAGAAAAGTGAATGCAATCCAAGGATCTGTCCAGTGCCTAGAGCAAAGGAAATCAAATCACAGAGGCCAGAATTGAGAAAAGGACAAGATTTTAGAGAGCATCTAGTCTGTTCTAATAAGAGCCAGCATCCATGTAGTCCTTAAAAGTTTGCAAAGCACTCTACAAATAAGAGCTCCCTGGGAGGGAGGTACTATTGAGATCCCCACTTTACAGATGAGGAAACTAAGACAGGCAGTGTCTCGCCCAGGGTTACACAGCTTGTAAGTGTCAGAAGCAAGATCTGAATTCAAGTCTTCCTGTCTGCAGGTTCTATGCTCTATCCAGTGGACCACTTCCATGCCCCAGGAAGCAAAGTGGGAAAAGTGATTGACCTCATATGACACAGGTAGTTCAGGAAATATTTGGGATTTGAACCCTAATTTTCCAGCTCTAAATCCAGGACTCATTTATCTATGTGATTTGGGACAAGTCATCTAATATCCCCTAGCCTCAGCTTCAATATTTATTAAATATCTTTTAATAGTGCCCTATAGTTTGGCCTAAGAGATAGGGAACTTTGGTTCTGGAGTGAAAAAGGCCTCAGGGTCAGTCTTACATATACTAGCTTTGTTACCCTGGGCAAGTCATTTAACCTGTCAATGGCCCAGGAAATTCTCTAGAACTATAAATTTCAGAACACATTCCTTTTCTGCATTTGATCAAGAATTCCCATTGCTGGAGCAGCTAAGGGACTCATGGTTTAAGAACCAGGCCCCAGACATGGGACTCCTGGGTTCAAATCTAGCTTCAGATGTTTCCTGGCTGTGTGACCCTAGGCAAGTCACTGAACCCCAATTGCCTAGCCCTTATGCATTGGAATTGATACTTAGTATTGATTCTAAGACAGAAAGTAAGGGGTTTTCATTTGGGAAAAAAAAAATTGTGTGTGCGAGTGTGCCAGACCTCTGATTTCATCCATGTTGGAAGCTCCCACTGAAAACATTCCCTCATCCAATACAGATGAGCTCCTGCTCTCCAATGTATTATCTTGGAGTGTTCTCAGGCATGGAGAAGCCCAGCAGTTTACCCAGAGCCACACAGCCAGAGATGGGATTTGAACCTGGATTGTCCTGACTCCAAGCCTGGACCTACCACACTCTGCCCCTTAGACCTTCACAGACTCAGGGCAGACATCAGCTGCTTCACTTCCTTGATGGCTGTTCCATTACTTTTCCCATATTGTTAGTGGTATGATAAAGCCCACTTCTACCCACCATCTGTCTTTCCATTGACTTTAAGGTCATCTACAATTGTGATTCCCTTTGAGATCATGACGTCCCAGCATCCAGAGTTTCAAAAATTGTAAAGGAAAGTCCACAGGCTCTGCCAATTACATTAGCTCCTCCTGAAGCTGCTGGTGGGAATGTGGAAAAGTCTGTGTTTGGTGCAAATTGAAAAGCATCAAATGCTTAGTGTTGAAAAATAAAAATATAAAAGATGAGTTTTGGAGGCAGCAAGAACATTGGGATCATTCAAAGAAAGCACTAAGCTATTTCCTAAATGCACTCCAACCCACTCGCAAAGTCTTAGAGAACACCCACAGTTAGTGGATGTGACTCAAATGATGAATCAGCCCAGGGGATGAGAAGGAGCGGTCAGGCAGGTAGCAGTACCATAAATGGGTCTTAGAGGACAGCAAGTCCAAATCTCTTATTTTACAGATGGGGAAACTGAGACTGCAGTCTCTCCAAATTCCTCTTAATTTCAGTGCTTTCCTTCTTTTAATGATCTCCTACTTATTCTAAACATAGCTTGTTTTATATGTGTGTGTGTGTGTACATGTGTATATTTGTTTGCATGTTGTCTCCCCATTAGATTATAAATTCTATGAGGGCAGGAACTGTCTTTTGCTTCTTCTTATATCCCCCAGAGCTTAGCACAGTGTCTAGCACATAGTAGGCGCTTAATAAATGTTGAATGATTGATTAACTAGCCCAAGGTTACACAACTAGAAAGTGTATTTGAGGTTGCTCAGTGGATAAAGAGCCAGGTCTGGAGATGAAAAGTTCTGGGTTCAAATCTGGCTTCAGACATTTCCTAACTATGTGACCTTAAGCAAGTCACTTAACCCTGACAGCCTAGTCCTTACCACTCTTCTGCTCTAGAACCAATACTTACAATCAAATCTTGACAGANAAAGAAAGAAAGAAAGAAAGAAAGAAAGAAAGAAAGAAAGAAAGAAAGAAAGAAAGAAAGAAAGAAAGAAAGAAAGAAAGAAAGAAAGAAAGAAAGAAAGAAAGAAAGAAAGAAAGAAAGAAAGAAAGAAAGAAAGAAAGAAAGAAAGAAAGAAAGAAAGAAAGAAAGAAAGAAAGAAAGAAAGAAAGAAAGAAAGAAAGAAAGAAAGAAAGATAGTATATTTGAACTCAGGTCTTCCTGGGTCTAAGCCAAGTGCTCTGTCCACTGCACTATTAGCTGTTTGGGTCCGGCTCACTATCAACTGTGAAATTAGAATCTGTTACCCTAAAAAAATGACAATCTCCAGCAAAACTACTATTCCCAGAACCCCACTCACTTCCTGTCATTACATGCTAACATAAACAGGATAAACTGGGTGGAGTTCCGTGTCTACAGCTCTTTTCTTCCTGTGAGGGAAGCTGTGAATGCAGGACTTTTGAGCAGGAAGAAAATCTTAGTCATGTGTTCTATTTTGTCAGATAATAAACTTTTTAAAAATACAATACTTGGAGTATTACACATTAATTTTAATCCTACACAACTGGTACTGATTTCCTAAGAAGTAATATTGGTTAGATAACTCAATAAGCTGTTCTTCCAAATACATATTATAAGGGTAGTATATTTTTCTCATCCATTTGGTTTTTCCAGTGTGGATTATTAGATTGATCTCTTTAGAAATGATAAAAGATTTCAATGAGGAGGCTCTTGTAGTGCTTCTGAGTTCAATGTTATTAGGCTAAAATTAGAATACTTAATGAATTTTGCTACTAATTTCACAAATACTTCCTAGATCACCATTATACATTCTAATGAATAAGTATAACAAAAGGTGTACAAATCACATATTTCATGAAATGCAGAATAAGAAAGAGGTCTTTACTAAAGAAGTTGAGGTCAGGAGAGGGAAGGGATTAGAAATCAGAGGAGGATTCCTAGAGAAGGTAGCATTTGAGTTGGGCTTTAAGGGATGGGTAGGAATTCACCATGCAGAAAAGAGTGGTGAAGAGAGGGCATCCTAGGCATAGGGATCTGCCTGAACAAAAGCACAGAGGTGGGAAATCATCCTGTCCACTGAATGTAGTTGAAATTCAATAGAATATGTGAGGGAAAACCAGAAGAGGATTTGTTAATAACCTTTTAAATGATTTTCATTTTTGTACATTTGTTGCTCTTCTGAAGAGGACCGGAAGCAGAAGTGTGCAAATGTTAAACACACACACATACACACACACACACACACACACACACACACACACACACACATACATGCGTGCACATACCCAATAAAGCTGTTTTTATCTCTGACTCAGCCCCAGGCAAGAAGCCTGGGAAATGTCACCAGCAAAGCATTGCTGGTGGTATTTCCAGTCCCAGGCTGCAAACTCTAAAGGTGTCAAAGAGCATCTTTTCATTTCTCTAGTCATATTAAGACCCAATTTGTCTTTCCAGGATGCCATGAGATGACCAAGCAGGACTACTTCATGTATTCAAGTCCTTTGCAAATAGTTTTGCTGGGGGAGAGGGAGGGAGGAAGGGAGGGAAGGAGAAGGAGGAACAGAAGGAATAAGGGAGGGAGGGAGATGGGAAAGAGAGAGGGAGGGAGATGGTAAAGAGAGAGGGAAGGGAAGGGAAGAGAAG
>NW_025370218.1:0-5461 GCF_016433145.1 Gracilinanus agilis | reverse complement strand
CTCTCTCTCTCTCTCTCTCTCTCTCTCTCTCTCTCTCTCTCTCTGGATTTCAACATTTTAAAATATTTTAGTTTATTCCTTGGTATTACAACACTTCCCCCTTTGCTCCCTACGCCACAGAGGGCATTATGTGACCAAAAAAAGATATGTATATTTAAGTTATTTCATGTTTCTATTTAAAAGTTCTTTCTCTGGAGGTGAATATTCAACAGTCATTCTTCAAATACTATTTTTAACTGTATATAGTGTTCCTTTGGTTCTACTCATTTCACTTCTCATTATTTTATGTAGATCTTTCCAGATTGTTGTTGCTTTTTAAATTAACCGCTTACAGTATCTTATGAATCAGTACTATTTGTTCACAATCATATACCACAATTCGTTTAGCTGTTCCTCAACTGATGGGCATCCCTTCAATTGCCAGTTTTTTACCACCACAAAAAGAGCTGCTATAAATATTTTGGAACTTACAGATTCTTTTCCTTTTTTATGATTTCTTTGGTAAATAAACCCAGCAATAAGACTGTTGGACCTAAGGGCCTTTTTATAACTCTATGAGCAAAATTCCAACTTGCTCTCCAAAATAATTCATCATTTCATAGTTCCACCAACAATGTATTAGCTTTCTCATCTTCATATTCCTTCCAACATTTGTCCTTTTATCCTTTTATCATTTTAGCTAATCTGCTGGGTATGAGATCATATCTCAGAATTGTTTTGATCTGCATTTAACTGATCAATAAGATTTAGAGAATTTTTATATTCCTATATATGACTTTAATTTTTTATCTCTTGCCCATTTATCAAATGGATTTTTATAAATTTGACAATGCTCTCTATAAATTTTAAATAAGACTTCTACTTAAGAAAGTGTATATAAATTTCCCCCAATTTTCTGCTTTCCTTGAAATCTTGACTATGCTATAATTATTTGTATAACTCCTTTTTCATTTAATGCAATTAAAATTATCTATTTTATATCTCACAATGATCTCCACCTCTTGTTTACTCATAAATTTCTCTCCTTTCCATATTTCTTATAAGTAATATATTCCCATTTCTAATTTGCATATGATATGTACATATCTCCTTTTATTTCTAGATATTGTATCCATTTTGATTTTTTCTTAGCAAATAATGTAAAATATTGATCTGCCAAACTATTTTCCAATTGTCCCAGCAATTTTTACTGAATAGTGAGTTTTTGTTCCCAAAATTTAAACATATACTTTTGTCAAACACAAGGTTAATATTATCTTTTACTATTGTTTATTGTATATCTGTTCGATTCCACTTACCTTTCTATTTGTTAGCCAGTACTAGATAGCTTTGATAATTACTGCTTTATAATAGTTTAAAAACCTGTTTAAAAAGCAACATTTTAAAGATTAAAAAAAATGGAGATATCTTTTAAAACTATGGATTTGGGGAAAATTCTTAACCAAATAAAAGATAGAGGGGATCACAAAAAATGAATAGTTTCATAATTATTATAAAGCTAGGATCTATTTGTATGAACAAAGTTATTAAAAGTAGAAATCAGAATGGAAAGCATTGATTGGTTAAAGACATTTGTTTAAAAATCTGATAAGAATTTAATATCTGAGATATGTAGGGAATTAATTTCTCAGTAAGTAACAGATCAAAGGAAAAAAAAACTTCTTTAGAGAAGAGTCAAAAAATGCTAATACAAATGATTGCTCTAAATCACTGGTGATAAAAAACAAACAAAATAGTTCCATTTAATATGTCTCCTCACTCACTGTGGAAGTATAATTAATGAACCAGATGATAGGGAATCATTTGATTATCATATCAATAAACATTTACTACACCTATACTATGTACCAGACATAGTAAGCATTCAGGATGTAAATACAAAAAAGAAAGAAAGAAAAAGAAAGAAAGAAAGAAAGGAGGGAAGAAAGAAAGGAAGGAAGAAAGAAAGAAAGAAAGAAAGNAGAAAGAAAGAAAGAAAGAAAGAAAGAAAGAAAGAAAGAAAGAAAGAAAGAAAGAAAGAAAGAAAGAAAGAAAGAAAGAAAGAAAGAAAGAAAGAAAGAAAAAAAAAAAGAAAGAAAGAAAGAAAGAAAGAAAGAAAGAAAGAAAGAAAGAAAGAAAGAAAGAAAGAAAGAAAGAAAGAAAGAAATTTAGTCCTTGCTCTCAAAGAGCTTGCAATCTAACAGGAGAAAGACAATATACAAAAAGAAGCTGCAAAGTTAGAGAGGGGAAAAAGGAGGAAAATAAACTCAATATGGAACATGATAGAAGTCCAAAAGTAAAGCAGTTAGGTGAAAAATGAAGAGAAAGTTAAAAAAAAGATTTTGACAAGCTAAAACACTAGCCTGAATTTAAAATAATTTTTCTAAATTTCTGAATTTGTCTTAAGAAACAATAGCAATCAGAGTGGTATATAAGCAAAATGACCTTTGCTTTTTCTTTGCCATTTAAAAACATACAAGTATGTAAAAATAAATTTTAAGTACTAACTATTGCCATAGATCTTAACACAAAGTAAAAGTTCTTTACATCCTGGAACAGTGTTATGAGTCTAAAAGCATGAAATCTAATTGAGAAGAAAATTATGTCCTTTTTTATGGTTTAAAAATTGAAATTGCACAAATGAGAGACATTGCTAGAAATAGTTAATATGAAAAGATCTGTTTCTTATATATATTTTGAAACCTAAAAATGAGTCAATGTGATAAGCTAATTCAGCATCAGGTCACATCAATAAAACTTCATTAACCAGAATGGTTTCTTTTATATTCTGCCATATTTGAACTATATTTGGAATACTGTGTGGAGGTAATAGAGGCACATTTTAAGGAGGAGATTGACAAGTTGGTTCAAATCCATTTGATCATAATCAATGTAATGAGGGAACTGGAGTCCTATATATATAAGCTTCAGTTTAAAGACATGACATAGAGAAGAAAAGGAACTGGAGAGGAGACCATATCTATGTCTTCAAGCATTAGAAAGAGAAATTATTTTATTTATTTTTTAAATACTTTTATTTTAATAACAAGTTTCCACATAAGTTTTCCAAAGTAATGCTAATGCGTATTATCTTACTCCCTTCTTCCCATTTCCATCCTAGAGTTAACAAGCAATTCAATCTGGGTTATATATGTACTATCATGCAAAACATATTTCCATATTATTCATTTTCACAAGTGAATAATCTTACAGAACCCAGTCTCCCAATGTCCTGGATCATTGCACTGCTATTAGTAGCAAAGTCTATCACATTTGGTTATTCCAAAATATTGTACTTACTGTGTATAATAATCTCCTAGTTCTGCTTGTTGCACTCTACTTCAGTTTATGTAGGTCTTTCTAGTTCTCTCTGCACTCATCCTATTCATCATTCCTTATACTCCATCATCATATGGTATATCTTCATATACCACAATTCGTTCAGCCATTTCCCAACTGAGGGTCATCCCTTTAGTTTCCAATTCTTTACCACCACAAACAGAGCTGCTATAAATATTTTTGTACAAAGAGGTCCTTGTCATTTTTTAAAATATCTTTGGTATTTAGACCCAGAAGTGGTATTACTGGATAAAAAGGTAGGCATTCTTTTAAAGTCTTTTGGATATGATCTCAAATTGTCCTCCTGAATGGTTGGATTGTTTCACAACTCTACCAGCAATGCAGTAGTGTTTCAATTTCATCACATCTCCTCCAACATTTATCATTTTATTTTACTTTCATAATGATCAATATGATAGGTGTGAAGTGACACCTCGTAGTTGTTTTAATGTGCATTTCTCTAATCAAGAGAGATTTAGAACATTTTTTCATATTATTGATAGCTTTGATTTCTTTATCTGAAAACTGCCTATTTATATCCTTTGACAATTTATCAATTGGATAATGACTTGGATTCTTATGTATTTTACTTAGCTCTTTATATACTTGAGAAATGAAAGCTTTATTAGGGAAATATGCTATAAATTTTTTCCTAGTTTGTTGTTTCTTTTCTAATCTTGGTTACATTGGTTTTGTTTATACAAAAAGGTTTTAATTTAATTTAATCAAAATTATTCATTTTACATCTTGTGGTATTTTCTATCTCGTTTGATCATAAATTCTTCTCTTCTCCATAAATTTAACAAGTATACTACTCTATGTTTCCCTAATTTACTTATGATATCACTATTTAAATCATATGTTCATTTTGACCATATCTTGGTATAATGTGTGAGATATTAATGTAAACCTAATTTTTACCATACTATTTTCCAATTTTCCCATCAGTTTTTGCCATAGTGAGTTCCTATCCTCAAAGTTGGGATCTCTGGGTTTTTCAAACACCAGATTGTTGAGATCATTTACCCCTAGTCTATCCCATTGATCAATACTTATATTTCTTTGTTAATATCAGATTGTTTTGATGATTACTGCTTTATAGTACAATTTTAGATCTGGTACTGCTAAGCCACCTTCACATTTTTTTTATTAGTCCCCTTGTATATTCTTGACCTTTTATTCTTCCAGATGAATTTTATTATTATTTTTTCTAGATTTATAAAATCATTTTTGGTAGTTTAATAAGTATGGCACAGAATAAGTACTAGAAAGGTAGAGGGACTCTGGTGGAGCTACTCTCATCCCCCTCTCCACCATGCCTGATGACATTTTTTCACTTCACCTCCACTCCTCTGTCCAGCAGCTCAATGGGAATGATTCCTGCCTCCCCTGTGTGGGGTAAAGCAAAATTCATAATCCCACAATAGTGCAAAAAAAGAAGGCAAAAGTGTCTTTCTATATCCTCCTTGGGACCAAGCTTAATCATTAGGATTTTGTAGCATTGTTTATCATTGTTTTGTTGGTGGTATTTCTTTTTAAATGATTATAGTGACTGGGTCTTTTATTTTTCTGGCTCTGCTTACTTTATTTTGCATTAGTTCCTATAAATCATTTCATGGCTTTCTATATCCATTCTGTTCTTTTGGTGACATAAGCTTTTATGTATTTAACTATTATTTCTATGAAAATGATTGCCAAATCTACATATCAAATTCTAAGATTCAGTTCCAGATTGCAAATTGCCTATTGGACATTTCAAACTAGATGTTCTAGAAACATCTATAATTTAGATACCCAAAAATGAATTCATTCAATTTCTTATCTTTGGTAATTGTACAATCATCAGTTCAGACTGCCAAGTTCATAGTCATAACCTCAGTAAACTTCAAAGTCACTTATATAACCAGTTGTCAAATCTTGTTTCTGCATTTATAATACTGATCATTCTCTCCATTCACACAACAATCACTTCAGTTTATGCCCTCATCACCTCTCATTTAGATTTTTTAATGGCCTCCTAATTTATTTCCCAGCCATGAATCTCTCTCCAATCCAGGTCATTCTATATTTACATACTGGTGTAAAAAAATACATATATACATATATATATATATATATATATCCTTAATCATGGATCTAACCA
>NW_025370217.1:0-7908 GCF_016433145.1 Gracilinanus agilis | reverse complement strand
GAGGGAGGGAGGGAGGGAGGAAGGAAGGAAGGAACTACTTGGGTGCCGGGTCTTGTTGTTTTTTTGTTTTTTTTTGGTGATGTAGTATAGGGGCCTTTGCTAGCCTTAAAATTTAGCACCAGTCTAAGCTCCATCACCCCATCCTAGTTAGAGCTCTGCCCAAGTCACTGTAGAAGAATACCCTTTGTAATGGTGAAAAGTCTGAAATAACAACCTCTGAGTATCTCTGAGAAAAGGGTCTCTCTATTTTTTCTAGTTCATCTCTTCAAAAAATATAATGAACCCCAAATAGTTTGCTAAATCAAAGGAAGCATCATTTCTTGGGCACCATCAATATGGAGATTACACTTCCTAGGTTTCACTTATTTGAATGAAGGTGTTTGGGGACTTCTGCCTTTAGTGTTCTCAGCTTCACCACTTGAATACAACTTATTTATGGCTCTTCACAGCAACAAGACTCCTGTTTGCAATTTAAAAGGCAAATGTTTTACTTCAAATATAACCTCTCAAGACAGACTAATTTCCAGAGAGTCCAAAAAAGCCCAACACTAATTAATATAATTTACAACATAAAATAAGAAGTACTAATAAATTATAAGGATAAGCCAAGAGAGTTATTTTCCGCATGAGAGAAATACTCAGATTTCATTGTTTTCCATATCACTCCCAGTTCATCTTTACCTTTTCTTTGTTTCAACAGTGAGAGCAAATTGTACATTATAGTAGACAATTAATAAATGCATGTTAATCTTTTTATAACTTTAGTTAAGGATCATAAAAGTAAATAAGAGTGATGGACTTGGATTCAAGAAGACTTGAAATCAAATACTGCCTCAGCCATCTTACAAGCTTTGTAACAACTAATTTATCTTCATTCATCCTCAGATTCCTCATCTGTAAAATAGAAATAATAGTAGCACCTACTTCCCAGGATTTTTGTAAGAATTAAATGAGATAGCACATGCAAAGGGCTTTGTAAATGTTAAAGCACTCTACAAATGTTATTATGAGCAGTAGGGGAAAAACAGGTGTCATTAATACTTTAATATTAAGAGGCAGCTAGGTGACTCAAGGGATAGAGTGTCAGTCCTGGAGACTGAAGGTCCTCAGTTCAAATCTGGACTCAGACACTTCCTAGCTGTGTGACCCTGGGCAACTCACTCAATCCCCACTGCCTAGCCCTTACTGCTCTTCTGTCTTGGTATTGACACTTGGATTCCATTTTCAAAACAGAAGGTCAAAGTTTAAAAAAATCCTTCAAAAATAAATTAATTCAAGACTGGATCCTAGATGAACTATTTCCTCAAATGTGATTGGTGGACCTACAGTTCATAAAGAAAATCAGTTACCAGTATTTCTGATGAAGATGAAAACATAGTCATGGGAATGATTGCTTTTAAAATTTTTAGTATTTTCATTAAGTTTTTTCAGCTAAGTAATTATTTTCACTCCCTTTCACCCTTACCCCACAACAAGAAAGCAAAACAAAACCCTTTAAAACATGCTTATTCTAGGCCTGGTGCACAGCTTGTACCCACACATGGAGGTGGGAAATGGGATGTTAAATGTTTCCTCCAAAATCTCTTTCAGGTCTAGAATAATGATGCAATGACTTATATAGCCTGGTTAGATAAGGGTTGTCCAGAAAACAAGTATTCAGTGTTTTCTAAGAAACTGACATGATTATGAGGCAAGAAATTATTTTAATTATTTATTCCTCTTTTCTTCACAAGTTGCAGCTTCTATCCTTTTTTTTTTTTTTTTTTTTTTTAGCTTCTATCCTTTTTTGGTTTCCTACCTGTGGGACAAACTTCTCCCTGGCATGGTACTTTATGGGCATTATTCCATGAGCCTCTTTTTCTTTTTAAACTCTTATCTTCCATCTTAGAATCAATACTATGTATTGGTTCCAAGGCAAAAGACTGACAAGGGCTAGGCAATGGGTGACACCCAGGGTCACACAGCTAGGAAGTATCTGAGATCAGATTCGAACTCAGGATCTCGCATCTCCAGCCTGGCTCTCACTCCACAGAGCCACCTCACTGCCCCTTCATGTGCCTCTTTTTGCCAGGGCTCTACCTTCCACCTTGAACCTTTGCCCATCCCTTTGCTGCGCTAAATTTACTCAATTCTTTTTTTTCAAAAATCTTCAGTGATTCAATAATGTGAAACAACCTTTGTTGCATTTAATAATGAAACCCCTGCCTCCAGTTTATCTGGAGATCATGTATCCAAGATGGCAGTTACTTTTTATAAAAGTAAATCAAGTCAGTAGTGAAGAATTAAATATTTACTATGCACCCTGCACTCCATTAAGCATTAGGGATGAAAAAGAAAGACAAGAACTTGGTCCCTGCCTTCAAAGAGCTCCCAGTCTAAATGGGTACAAATGCCTATTTATACAAGTGCAAATTGGACATATGTGTATATATATATACATATATATATATATATATATATATCAGCATCAATATAGTGATATAGGCAAGATACATGCATGTAAATGGGAGATGATTTCAGAGAGAAGGCACTAGCAGTAGGGAAGGAAGGAGAGAGAAGAAGAAAAAAAATGGTCCAATTGAAAGGATTACCACGTTTGTCCAAGAAACTGAGTCCAGTTTAATTCATTTCAATGAGTATTTAATAATAAACATCTATATTCTTTCCAAGATGTGTGACTCTGGGCAAGTCACTTAACCTTAATTGCCTAGATCTTACACCTCTTCAGTCTTAGAACCATACTTAATATCAATTCTAAGATAGAAGATAAGGGTTTCAATTTTTTTTTCTATAGTCTAAGCACTATGTTAGACTCAAAAGGGGGGGAAAGCAGTGCCTGCCCTCAGGGAACTTTCATTCTATGATGACTGTGCTTAAGAATTTTAAATCCATCCATTCGACCAGACTATCACTTTAAATATTTTATCATTTTAATTAAAAATAAATGTGTGTGTTCACATAGCATTGCAAATGAATTTTCCAAGTATCTATTCCTAACCAATTTCACAAGCTACACTCTGTGTCTAAGGAATACAGGCAAATACACATTTATGTACATGTAAGTACATTTATGACTTTGATGTCAAACTGTAATTGAGGCAATTAGGGGGATCAGACATCAGACTTGGAGGTAGGAAATCCTGAGTTTAAAATCCCACCTTAGATACTAACTTGGTGGCCTTAGATAAGTCATTTAATAGTGCTGTGCCTCGGTGTCTTCATCTATAAAGTGAGAGAATTGAACTCCATGATCTCCAAAGTCCCTTCAAGGTGTAAAGTAATGATCCCATGATCCACAGGCTCACTTATATGCTTAATTAGAAAGGATTAAGAAAATGCTTTCAGATTTAAGATATGTTCTGATTGGTAGTTTCTTCCTCATTGAAGAAAGGGATTGATTTCTATTTTTCTTTGACTCCCCATTGTTTACCACTGTTCCAGGACTTGGTAAGCATTTAATAAATGTTTGCTGATTGATTAATAATAAATGTAATGGAAGAATTTCAAATCACAATTTTAGCCTCCCAAAAAAGGAGTAAGGGTAAGCCATTATGAGGCCAGTGATCATTTTAGATCTCAGGAAAAGGAAAACAAGCCTTTTCTTAGGACAAGGCATATGGTCTTTAATATAGATTAGAAGCAGTCACTCTCAGATGTCTTTAATTTCTAACAAAAGGGACCCATCCACAGGAAAGAAGCCGGAGCACCATTTCTCCTGCCTCAAAAGAGTAAAAATCTGAGTCTAGTATGCAATGCCTTTGAAATCAGGGTCGTCAGGGAATTTCTCTATTTCCAAGTTTCTACTTAATCATTGAGCTTCCTCCTTCATCAATTTGGTAGCAAATTAACTCTTTGGACTGCTAGGCCTTGGGTTTCCCATTTACTTGGAAGAGAACAAGGGGAAAAGAGGGTAGGACCCAGCAACATAGACAGGGAGGGATGTACTGGTAGGAAAAGAAGAGAATTCATATAAATCCTTATGTGTCAACACAATCTCCACTTCTTTTCTTCTTGCTCTTGTTCTTGTTCTTCCTCTTCCCCCTCTCCTTCTCCTCCTCCTCCTCCTCCTCCTCGTCTTCCTTCTTCTTCTTCTTCTTCTTCTTCTTCTTCTTCTTCTTCTTCTTCTTCTTCTTCTTCTTCTTCTTCTTCTTCTTCTTCTTCTTCTNTCTTCTTCTTCTTCTTCTTCTTCTTCTTCTTCTTCTTCTTCTTCTTCTTCTTCTTCTGATTTAGTCTTCTTGAATGGTGAAAATTGAGCTACGAAATTAATTTAATGTTCCCAAATTATTATTATTCCATGACACATGTACTTCTTATGCTCAAGTAGAATATTTTAATATAATTTGTCACTAAGAGAATACCAGGTATAAGTGACTAATTCTCAGCTGTTTTGAAATAAGAAAGAAAAAAGAATACTTTATATGTATATTCTATAGCTATTGGTCTAAAATGAGACAATGTGAGTCCACGTGAACTAAGTGGTTCCCCCTGATTTATCAAAGATCTCAAACAAAAAGAGGTCTCAAAGATTGTTGAGTTCAGTCTATTCATTTTAAAATTGGAAGAAACTGAGGCCCAGGGACATTCAATAATCTGGGAATCTGAGAGTTGTCATGGACCTCAGTACCATCTCCTCCAATCTATGCCTGAAAAGAATTTCCCACTGCAAATGACCTGCCCAAGGTCACACAACTAGTAAGCATCAAAGTTAGGAATTCAAACCAGATTCTCTGATTTCCTTCTTACTGTTCCACAATGTCCCCCTGGAAATCCTACCAATACAATGGATGTCATCAGAATCCTTTTAGAATTTTCATTAATTATAAATTATATAACATTCAAAACTCTACTATGCTTGATCTCGTGTATGTATATATGTGCATACATGTATTGCATGTTCATATATTACCATGTGTCTTGTGTATATAAAGCTATGTGGTATTCGTATATGCATACACAACTCAAGTGTGTCTGTACATACTCTGTATAGCATTTGTGCTTACATATTGTTATGTTGGTTTATGAAGATCTAGAGAAATGATAGTATGGAGGGAGGAGGGATTATATGCCCAGGACTACCCTGGTTGTAGCTGGTGAGGGAGAAAGCACGCTCTCCTCTCACAGTTGTTGTTGGTATTAACTGTGCCTCTCCTCCCTGATGGGCTTGGTTGGCTAAGCTTGTCAGTTATCCCCTTCAAACAGTTTTCCCAGGCAGGGAACCCCTGAGAGCTTGTGTGGATGGTTAGCCTCTCTAGGTCCCAACCTGAGGTTGGATTAGTTGTTGATGAGGGCTATTGACTAACTATTGGATAATGTTATAATCTGACTGCGTATTGATCTCCCCTTCCCAAGGGCTTTGGTATAATCACCACTCAGGAAAGGTATTTGATGGTAAACACTGTATTTAAATCTATTTATGAGGTTAGGAAACAGGGGAATGGGATTGAGGATTTAGGAACCCTACTGCTAATTATTTAGGCTAAGAATCTAGGTTATTGATCAAGGTCATTTGTACCTGAAGGAGTAGTTCATATAAGAGAGCACATTGTCAACTCCATGAGTTCACTTTGTCTGATACTTATATATAACCTTAAAAATATTCTCAAATAGGTGGACCACTGACCACAAAGGTGAGGAGACTGTGGATGAGGTGACAAAAATCCAACACCATTAGTAGAAGATGGTATGCCTTGATTTACAAGCACATCCTATCCTGTCCCCACAAAGAAAACTAGGCTAGTCTGCCAAACTCTGCTCTTGATACCTCAACCCTGACTTCTCAGGGATCACTGCTTCCCTTTCTAAGTACTCACAAACCAACCTTTTAATTGAAGTATTTCAATGGGAATCAATAGTCTAAACAGCTAACTAAAATTTTAAATTGAAGAAACCTTGAAAACTGACGTACCACATGTCCTTTCTGAGTCCCATGGCATCTCCCTCTATTAGCCATGATTTTTCAAAAATCTAGAATTGGCTTGGATAAAGAAAGCTATTCAGAAATTTTACCAAAAGGAAAATAATCAAACATTTATTGGCACTGGAATGTACCAATAGTTTGCTAATTGGAGTTGCACAGAAATGGCATGAGCTGCCCAATGCAGTTATTCAATTCAAAATTTTAAATTATATATCAAATGATTACTCTGTATAAACTATTGTTCAGGGTGCTTAGTGGCATTCAAAGATTATAGAATCACAGTCCTAGAGCTGGAAGGGACCTCAGAGGCCATCAAGCTCATATCTTTCATTATGCAAATAAAGATACTAATACCAAGAGAGGTTAAGATCTTATAATTACATCTATGACCTGAAGGCACTTGCAATCTAAAGATGAGCTACATAGGGTTAGCAGTATATAAATAGTAAATAGAAGGCCACCTCAGTAAATTCTAATAGTATCATAGATATAAAACTGGACAGGATTTCTGAAGCCATCTAGTTCAACCCTTTCATTTAAAAAGAAATACTTACCTTCCATCTTAGAATCAATACCAGGTATTGATTCCAAGTTGGAAGAATGATAAGAACTAGGCAATGGAGGTTAAGTGACTTGCCCAAGGTCACACAACTAGAACATGTCTGAGACCAGATTTGAACCCAGGACCTCCTATATCTAGGCCTGGCCCTCATTCACTGAACCACCTAGCTGCTCCCTCTTTCATTTTTTCAGATGATAAAACAAAGAACCAGATATACTAAGTGATTTATTCAGGATCACATAAGTTATAAATCACAAAACTGAGGATTTCAATCCATCCCCATCTGACACCACATTCCAAGTTCTTATTCTTTCACTATATGAAAGCACCTCCTGAGTACAGAGGGAATTCTCATATGGAATAGGAAATGAGGCTATGACCTCTAAGGTTCTTTCTAACTCTTAACAAGATTCTCTGATGCAAAATTACTTGTATGCAAGCTGAGTATTGTATTTCTTAGGTGAAGAGTGGAAGTAGAATTTGTTCTAAGATAATTAAATTCTCTGGAACTCCTGTAACTAAATCCTTACCATATCCTTTTGAGAACATACCCCTAAATGAAAGATAAGAAAACTGCATCCTAAAATAATTCTCTATAAAAGAACAGAGTATAATGATAATGGGGCAGGGAATGTCTATAACTAAGGTTGGAATTTATTGCTTTTCCATTTCTTTTAGAACTTCAGAAATGGTAAGGTCACATCTGACTTTGTGTTTTAAATGCTTTCTGTCATACCAAACTCTAGGATATTTATCAAATGACTCCTCTATAAATGCTTGCCCATCATTTGGAGTTTGGTTTGGTTTGGGCAGGGGAGGAGTCTTTGGAACTGGATCCATAATTTCATCAGTGTGAGGAACTTCAAGTGTAGAAACTTTCTTCACCACTACAGTCTAGCCACAGCTCTTCATCTTAGTCTTAAAGAGTTACCAGGGCACTGAAAGATAGGTAAATTGCTCAGAGTCAAACTATCCATAGGTTTCAGAGACAAGGATTCGATCCAAGTCTTCCTAATTCAAAAGTAGACACCCTGTCCACTGCACTTGTATTTGATGTGTTTCTGACCAGAGAGATTCAATCTTTTTTTAAACCCTTACCTTCTATTTTTGAATCAATACTATGTGTTGGTTCCAAGACAGAAGAGCCGTAAGGGCTGGGCAGTGGAGGTTAAGAGACCATCCCAATAAAATGATGTGAAAAAAAGAGAAATTTTCCTAGAGTCACACAGGTAGGAAGTGTCTGAAGCCAGATTTGAACCAAGGACCTCCCATCTCTAGGCCTGGCTCTAAATCCACTGAGCCACCCAGCTGACCCCCAGAGATTCAATCTTTATAAATAGATATTCAATCATTAAATATAAGCTCAATTAACTTGGTGGGTTCTGGGTTATATATATATATTATATTATATTATATATAAATATTGTAT
>NW_025370216.1:0-3897 GCF_016433145.1 Gracilinanus agilis | reverse complement strand
TAGGTATTCTATTTCTTCTGCTGTTAATCTAGGCAGTTTATATTTTTGTAAATATTCGTCCATATCTCCTAAATTGTTATATTTATTGCCATATAATTGGGCAAAATAGTTTTTAATGATTGCCTTAATTTCCCCTTCATTAGAGGTGAGGTCTCCCTTTTCATCTTTGATACTATCAATTTGGTTTTCTTCTTTCCTTTTTTTTATTAGATTGACCAGTACTTTGTCTATTTTATCTGTTTTTTCAAAGTACCAGCTTCTAGTCTTATTTATTAATTCAATAGTTCTTTTACTTTCGATTTTATTAATTTCTCCCTTGGTTTTTAGTATTTCTAATTTAGTTTTCATCTGGGGATTTTTAATTTGCTCACTTTCTAATTTTTTGAGTTGCATGCCCAATTCATTGATCTCTGCCCTCCTTAATTTGTTAATATATGCACTCAAGGATATAAATTTCCCCCTGAGTACTGCCTTGGCCGCATCCCACAGATTTTGATAGGATGTCTCATCATTGTCATTTTCTTCAATGAAATTGTTGATTGTTTCTATGATTCCTTCTTTGACCAATTGGTTTTGAAGAATCATATTATTTAATTTCCAATTAGTTTTTGATTTTCTTGTCCAAGTGCCCTCACTAATTATTATTTTTATTGCATTATGATCTGAGAAGGTTACATTTATTATTTCTGCTCTTTTGCATTTGTTTGCAATGATTCTATGCCCTATTACATGGTCAATCTTTGTGAATGTGCCATGTGCAGCTTCTCAGCTTCTTTTTTGACATCCCCACACCCCAAACTGCTAGTGGCTTCCCTTTTTAACTCCCTCACATTTAACTACCACATATTTGTGTGTGTGTGTGTGTGTGTGTGTGTGTGTGTGTGTGTGTGTGTGTNACCACATATTTGTGTGTGTGTGTGTGTGTGTGTGTGTGTGTGTGTGTGTGTGTGTGTGTGTAAAAGACAAAGTTCATTTTAAATTTGATCTTGGATAATAGGCCATTGGAAATGATTGAATAGGTAGGTGACATGGCTAGGTTTATGCTTTAGGAAGATAAAATTAATAGCTGAATGGAGGTTGTGCTGGAGTGGTGAGATCCTTGAAGAGCCTGGAAACGAATCAACAGGTTATTGTTCTAGTCAAGGCATGAGATAATGAGGGTCTGTACTAGCAAAGCAGCAATATCAGAGGAGAGAAGGAGGCACATTCAAGAGGGATTAAGAAGGTAGAAAAGACAGGACTTGACCTCTTGACCACTGATAGATATGAGAGATTATCAAGTACATTTGCAATAGATTTTGCTTGCTGCTAACTGAGGCAAATATCTGTGTAATTTGCATGTTGTCTTGTCTAATAAAATGTAAGCTCCTTGAGAATAGGAGATTATTTCATCTTTTGACTTTGTAAATCCCCTTTGTCTATCATACCCGGCGTATAGTAAGTATTTGATAAATACTTAATTGATTAATTTGTGGATTTGTTGAGTTTTCTGTTTCTTTAATGAAAAAGTGCAGCATAGCCTAACAGATAGGGAATTTACCTTGGAGCAAGAAGACCTAGGTTCAAGTCTCACCTCTGACACATCTCTGATTCACCTCTGGCTCTGTGACCTTAGGCCAATCATATAACCTCCTAATGTAGCAGGCACCTCTTTAATACCATAAGTTGTAGAAAATGTGGCATCTTGCAAATGGTAGTTTCCTCATCTAGCTCTTCCTATATCAAAAACCTCACATTGACATTAAGACATTTATATATTTATCATGTCCAGAAAGGACATCATTCTGTACCTTGGTTCCATTATCTCTTTCTTAGGAGGTTGATACCATCATTGCCTCTCTTTATTAGTAGGGAAGTATCATCACTGGTATTCTATAATCATAATTGACCATTTCATTGATCAGAGTTGAGTTGTTTTTCTTCATCATTACTGTATAAATATTTTTCCTGTTTCTGTTCACTTCTTTCTGCATCAGTTCAATTCTTTCCAGGTTTTTCTGAATCCATCCCTTTCATAATTTCTTGTGGCAAAATTCCATTACATTCATATACTGCAATTTATTCATGCATTCCCCAATTGATAGATACTCCTTTTGTTTTTGGCTCTTTGCTACAACAAAAAGATGCAATTAATAATTTTGTGCTTATTGATATTTCCCTGTTCTTTTCTTCGATATCTTTGGGTTATAGGACTGGTAATGGTTTCATTCTAGGTCAAAGGGTATGCACAGGTTAGTGATTTTTTTAGGCACTGATCTGTACAGTTTTCCAGATTAATTGAACCAATTCAGTTCCACCAATAGTTTACCTATATGATTATTTTTCCATAGCCCCTCAAATAACAGTCGTTTCTTTTGTTATTGTTTTTCCCAATATGGTAGGTGTGAGATGGAACCTCAGAATTTATTTATTTAGCATTTCTCTAAACATTTTTTTCATAGATTGTTGAGAGCTCTTCCTTTGAGAATGATCTGTTTATATCCTTTGTTGATTTATATGTTGGGAAATGACTATTATTCTTTATATTTGAATCAGTTGCTTATATATCTTGGGTTTAAGGCTAATATCAGAAAGTTCTGCAAAGACTTTTTTCTAAATTAACTGTGCTTCTAATATTAATTGATATGTTTGTGCAAAAACTTTTCAATTTTTATAGTATCAAATCTGTTTATCTTTTGTCATCCTTTTTATCCCTTGTCTTATATGAGCTCTTCTCCTATCCGTAGTTGTGAAAGGTACTTAATTTTCTTCCTTGCTCCTCTAATTTATTTGTAATGTGACCTTTTATATCTAGGTCATTTATCCATTTGGAGCTTATTGTGGTATGTGATGTGAGATGTTGTTCTAAACCTAATTTCTGCCAGACTGCTTTCCAGTTTTCCCAGCAGTTTTTGTTAAATGGTGAGTTCTTACATTCAGTGGCTGCGGTCTTTGAGTTTATCAAACACTGTTGCTATGTTCTTTTACTTTTGTGTGATGTAATATACTGAATCTCTTTCCATTGGTTGGCATTTCTATTTTTAATCTTGTACTTAATAGTTTTGATCATTGCTTCTTTATAGTTGAGATCTGGTACTGCTAGTTCCTTTTCTTCCCACTTTTTTTTTTTCATTATTTCCCTTGAGAATCTTGACCTTTGTCCAAATGAATTTTAAAAAATGTTTTCTAGCTTTTTGAAGTAATCTTTTGTTTCACTTGTTTATCATTGAGTAAGTAAATTAATTTAGATATTATTATAATTATTATATTGGCATGCCTCAATCATGAATGCTTAGTTTGGTAAAGGTGTTTTTTTACTTGTATTTTAGTTTTTTACATAGCACTTTTTGTAGTGGTAAAGAATTAGAGACAAAATAGATATCCATTAATTGGGGAATGGTTGAACAAATTTTAGTACACCACAAATGTATTGGAATATAACTGAGCCATAAGAAACAATGAATATGATGACTCTGGAGAAGCATAAGAAAACTTAAGTGATCTGCTGCAAAGTAATATAAGCAGAATGAAGAAAAGACTATAATTGTGTTTGCAATAATATGTGTTCAGAGATATAAATATTCCCCAAGAAACATTTTAGTTGCATCTCAAAATTTTAGGTATATTGTCAAATTGTTATAATTGTTTTGTTTCTATAGTTTTTAAATAAAATTTTGTCAATAATATTTATTTTTATATCACTTTTATTTTTTCAATATTTTTCTCCTACTTTATCATCCCAGAGATGTATCTTTTAAAACAAAGAATAATTGGGGGGAATTCACCAAAGTAACCAATACATCATCCAAATCTGGCATATGCACTGTTCCACATTTAGTGGTTTCCTCCTCCTCTGCAGAGACAGGGAAGAGGTGCATTCTCTCTCTCTCTCTCTCTCTCTCTCTCTCTCTCTCTCTC
>NW_025370215.1:0-4866 GCF_016433145.1 Gracilinanus agilis | reverse complement strand
ATATATATATATATATATAACAGACTATTATGTGGAGAAGGGATTAGACTTATTCTGTTTGGCCCCAGAGGAAAAACCAAGAGCTATTTTAGACTTGATGTCAAAAAAATTTTTTCCTAACAATCAGAACTGTCCAGAAGTAGAAGAGGCTGCCCCACAATGCGGTGGGATCCTTCTCCTTGAAGGTCTCCAAGCAGAGGTTGGATGATAACTGTTTAGGTACATTACAGTAGATTAGATGATTGCTGAGGATGCTACTACCTTTCATATTCTGTGATTCATCAATTCCTGCCTTTGACACATACTAGCTGTGTGACAATGGGCAAGTCACTTAATCTCTCACTGCTCCCAAACAAGGAAGCATATAAATGATTTATTTGCTGCCACATACACACATAACTTCAGTGCAAGGAAGTTTGTTATAACAACAAAAGTTTGCTATTTTCTTGAACCATATAGTCAGTATAAGACAAAGGACCTCCTAAGACTTGTCAGTCTCGATAATTACCACCCACTTCTGGTGATGCCTGTGGCCATGAATAATATTGTCAGAAGAAATGTGAAAGCACTGTTATAGGTTAGGAAGTCATCAGCAAGAAATAAAAGACTTTGAGGGCACAGGTGTTATTTTTCATCTCTGCTATCAATCAAAGGTCATACTTAAGAGAAAGGCAGATTCAGGAACTGAACACTATGTTAAGGAGATGCTATCTAAGAACAGGTTTTGGATTCTAGATCATAATATAGAATATAGAAATGATATAGGGATGATTAAAAGACAACAGCAATATTAGACTAAATTTTGATAAACTGAATCAAAGGGACTTTAAGCTGGAAAAAAACTGCATAGATAGACAGATATGTGTGTGTGTTCAGCAGGCTATATATCATAGAGAATAACTACAATTTGTAAAGATGAATACTGTTGGAAACACCCAGAAATTCACTGGAAACAAAATTTAAGAAACAAATTTTTGATGATACTAGACATCCAATTCATGAAGTACACAGATTCATGAAGTATAGATAACAAGGAGGGCAGCCTACCGATCCTAATCAAAGAAAGGAAATTTGACCTTCCAGATATGGGCTGAGACCCAGATAGTTCTAGATGGGTAAACTATTTAAAAGGGAGGAAATAGATGAAGAATGGGTTGGGAGCATGTGGAATATAATTGCTTACTTAAAAATATACTCAACTGGAAGTTTCAGGACTGAAGCCCCCTTCTAGAAATCTTGATGATGAGGCATGCTTCCCAGTTAGCAGAGGCATGATGGACCAGAATGAAACAAAAATGTGTACACATGGTCAATATGTGGATTTATTTGGCTTGACTATACTTCTTTGAGCCTAGTTTTTATTTTGGGAAGGGGAGAGTTATGATGGGCAAGTGAGTTTGATAATACAAAAAAAGACCAAAAGAACATTTAAAGTGATGCATTTAAAAATATACTAAGAGGCAGAAACAGTGGTGTATGCCTATAGTCCCTATTGTTGAGAAGGCAAAGACTGGTGGCTCTCCTGAGTTTAAGGATTCTGAACTGCAGTGGACTAAACCAATCAAGTGTCCACACCAAGTTCAGTCCTAATATGGCAAGCCTCCAAGAAACAGAAGATCAACAGGTTGCTTTAGGAGGGGCAGGAGCTCAGATCAGAAAAACAAAACAGATTATAGCTCTGGTGTTGATCATTTGTGGAATCAACTCTATGACTGGCTGCTGCAATTATAGCTTCGGTGATATAAGGAGATCAAGTCTTAAAATATAAATAAGAGGGGCAGCTGGGTAGCTCAGTGGAGTGAGAGTCAGGCCTAGAGACAGGAGGTCCTAGGTTCAAACCCGGCCTCAGCCACTTCCCAGCTGTGTGACCCTGGGCAAGTCACTTGACCCCCATTGNGTGACCCTGGGCAAGTCACTTGACCCCCATTGCCCACCCTTACCACTCTTCCACCTATGAGACAATACACTGAAGTACAAGGGTTAAAAAAAAAAATATATATATATATATATAAATATAAATAAGAGAAGACATATAAGAGAATAATGGCAAGTAGAAAAAGGAACAGACAAACAAGACAGTTGGATGCTATTGTGTTCAAATCTAATACACACTTTAAAAAATTTTTTAAATAAAAAATAAAAGTTCACATCATATATAATTCTCTTTTCTATTCTTTTCATTTTGAAATGTTCATGATAAAAAAACATTTTTAAATAAAGAAGATATATTCATGGGAAGAAATCCAAGGACTCAAGCAGGAAACATGATAAAAGAACATTTGAGTGAAGATCAATATAGGCAGGAACAGAAGCAATATTGTCATTGGCATATGCCATGGACCACCTGGACAAAAAGAGGAAATGCATAAGGACATCTTGGCAAAGAGTCATGACATAGCTGTGACAGGGACTTCAATTATTTAGACATCTGCTTGTTCTCTCTCTCCCCTCCTTCCCTCCCTCCTTCTCTCTCTACCTCTCTTTGTTTCTATCTCCCTCTGTCTCTATCTCTGTCCATCTCTGTCTCCATGTTTCTCTTTTTCTGCTTCTTTATTATCTTTCTAATCTGTCTCTCTGTGTCTCTGTCTCCTTCTTATCTCTATTTCTCTGTCTCTGTCTCCCAAAAGCAGAACAACTAACTTCTTGATTTCCTTTAATGATCACCCTGCAAAATATGTGGGATTTATGGTTAGATTTGATTTAAGGGAATGGGGAGATTTAGGCAAAAGAAGAATAGGGAGCAAAGAGCAGATGAGAAAATGATAGCTGTGATGTAGCAAAATGTAATCTCCTTGGAAGCAGGCACAGGTTTTTTCATCTTTGTCTTTGTATTCTCAACATTAAGCATGGTGTCTTGCACATAATTGGCATTTTAATAAATGCTTGTCAAATTGAATTAAGTATTTGAAGGGTTATCCTGTAGAAGGGGGACTGTTCTTCTTGGCACCAGAGGTAATGAGAAGAAGAAGAAGGGGAAGGTGCAGAGGTAGATTTAGACTTAGTAAAAGAAATAATTTCCTAACAATTAGAGGAATGAGCTGACTTGGAAAGTACTGGATCTGTCTTTGTTTCTCTTTCTACCTCTGTCTGTTTCTCTGTGTCTGTAGCTGTGTCTCTGTCTCTCTCTCCCAAAAGCAAAACAGCTAATAACTTCTTGGTTTCCCTCAATGATCATTTTATGCTTTGAAATGTGTGGAATAAGTAGGAACTTCAAGAGAGGTCTTCAGGCAGAAGCCAGATTATCATTTGTTGGGCAGGTATTCAGACAGCTAAGGTGTGGGATAAAGGACCAGCTTTGAAATCCTGTGATATTATGTGGTGCCAGATGAGAGATGCAACGAGAGCTATGAGATCTCCGGAGAACAATATATCCCTTTAAGCTAGTGTTATCAAGCACTTCATACCTTGGCAGGTGGGATTTTCTCCCACTCAACCTAATATTCTCAAGCAATGAGAGCTTCCTGGTAAGTGTTCCTTAGGAAAGAAGTTTAGTTACCCAACCTGATTTCTACATGAAAAGGATTATATAAGTTGTTCCAACCTAAAACACACTATCCCTTCTCCCTATTCCTTCTTCTTCATTTCCCTAATAAATAGCTATTCCAAGAACTAAATAACATTAATAGCAAACATCAAAAGGATTAGTAAGATATTAAGCTAAAAAGATGTCTAGTTTTAATTCATCTCTTAAAGTGTTCAAGTATCCCAGGGTTTCAACAATAAATCAATAAACATTTATTAAATTCCTACTATGTCCTAGGTGCTGTGCATAATGGGAACTAACATCAGTGGAATAGGCGTAAAGAGTAGACTGGTGATTTAATTGGCAAGAGGAACTCCCAGGTAAGGAAAATCCTTCTGCCAGTTCAAAAAAGCACATTGTCTGCAACTTATCATAATAGTGAGTTGCCTGGGGGCACTGCCTTTAAGTGATTGGCTCAGAATCCTAGAACCAATATGTTCAAGATGGGATTTACACTTAGACCATCAAGGGCACTTCTCTATTTGCTATGCATCTGTGTGATCCTAGACAAGTCACATAACATCTCAGTGACCCAGACAATTTCCTAAGACGAGTATTAGTTACAGGAAAAGTGCCACCTGAATTGGTAGAAGGAGTTCCTGGAATCAGTGAAACTACAGGTCCAATGGCAGCAGCATCTCACAACAAAACTGTTTACTATCGTGTGGAACTGAGTTAGTGCATTTCCAATGTACTCTGCCCACCACTCTCGGTTAGGTCCATGTTCATACCTTTGCACGGGGTCACACCCCCATCCCTAAAATGTATTCTCACCTCTGTCTCCACAGATGCTTCTGAAAATCCCTTCCTGACCTTCTCAGTCCCGCTACCTCATGTGCAATTACCTTGTATTTATTGTTCATTTATTCTATATATAACTGTATATATAGGGCTTCTGGGTAGTGTGGTAGATAGAGTACCAGGCTTGAAATCAGGAAGATTCATCTTTCTGGGTTCAAATCTAGCCTCAGACACTTATTAGTTATTTAATCCTAGGCAAATCAACAACCTAATTTGCTTCCATTTCCTCATCTATAAAATGGGCTGAAGAAGGAAATGGTAAACACTTCAAGATCTTTGCCAAGAAAATGTCAAGTGGAGTCACAAAGAGTCAGACACAACTGGAAACAACTAAACAACAAAAATGTGGTCGTATGTCTATATATGTATAGATGCGTATATTCTATGTGTGCATATACCTGTGTATGTATTCTGATAGAAGATAAACTTGAGAAGAGGAATTCTTTTTATATGTATATAAAAGAATTCACATATATATAATATATATTTAATATATAAAATTCATAGGTGTGTATATGTGTATATATGTGTATATACATGTG